>NW_026067953.1:4119471-4232136 GCF_014885135.2 Alexandromys fortis | reverse complement strand
GTTAGGGTTTGGGGTTAGTGTTGGGGTTGGGGTGAGGTGGGGAGGGGGGGGGGGGGGGGGTGGGGGGGAGGGGGTGGCGGGGGGAGAGGGTTGTCCACAACAACTCTTATAAAGAAAACATTTAATTTGGGTGTCTCGATTATGATTTCAGAGGTTCAGTCCATTATTCTCATAGCAAGGCATGCAGGCAGATGTGGTGTTGGTTACATCTTGATATGCAGGCCACAGGAAGTCTACTGAGACACTTGGCATAGGAAACCTTAAAGCCTGACCCACAGTGACACACTTCTTCCAACAAGGCTATACCTATTCCAACAAAACCACACCTTCTAATAGTGCCACTCCCTGTGAAATTATGGGGGCCCATTACATTCAAGCTACCACAGAGCCATTTTCTCACTTTTGCCCAAATGCTTTATTACACGCCCTCCCCCCTCAGCTTCAAAACCAAGGATGCTCTGGATCTTCCTCATACTTTGGATAGCCCTGACTTCCACTCTGGCTCAGCTGGGGGAACGGTCTCTGCTTTTGAAGACTCAGAGATTAGATTAAGCCAGTGACCACAATCTGTTTTAAAGGTCAGCCATATTACATTACATAATTATGGGAGCAATAGGTCACTGTGTCACAGGGCCTGGGCACTGGAGTAGTTTATCTTCTACAGACATCATACATATTCTGTCTTCAGCACTGGATTTATGAGCATGCTTCATGTTAAGAAACCTCTTCCCGTTTTCCCAAACCATTACCACTTTCCATTTCTATAAAGAACAAATGAAAGTTTGCTCTTCCTGTTGCCACACTTCCCTGACTTGGTGGTGTCTGCATACTTTCCCGCCGGTGTGTTGTGGTCACTCCCTATTTCAGTTTGCTGTTACCAAATGACATATGACATGGGATATAGTCTCACATGCTTACCTGACAGCTAAGAGATCACAATTAATGTCTTTGGCCCATATCTAAGTTAAGTTGTTTTTTCAAATTGTTGAGTTTTAAATATTTTAATTATTAGATGTGACTTTAGAAAATATGTCATTTTATTCTCCTAACTACATCTTTTGCACAACAGATTTTTTTCCCACACAGTCTAGCATATTCACCACTTTCTTCATGCATGTACCTTTGGTATTTATTCAAAAGGTTATTACGAGTCCTGCCCAAGGTCAGCTAGGTTTCTTCTGTTATCTGGGTATTTCTTAGTTGCATAGTTCCAATTTAAGGCTGTGTTACATGTTGAGTTAATTTTTGTGAAGGGTACAAGGTCTGTTGTATTGTTTGCATGTGTACTGTGTGTGTATATGTGTAGGCAGGTGTGCACACATGCACAGGCATGGCTTAGTTTTTTCTTTTTCTGTCTCATCCAGGAGAAATGGATCACTTGACCATTCCCAGCTGTAAGAGAGGTTAGGAAGGCAAGCATCCAAGAAAGGGCGATTGAATTGATTGGATGTGAAGAACCTCTTTCTTTCCCTAAGGGGCTGGAAGGAGGTGGGAGGTAATGGTTTTAAAATGAAAAAGAGGAAAGACAAACAATCTTAAAGCCTTACCAACCAGATCTCTTCTAAATTAGTTTAGGGATGCTATCTAGCATTAACGGTAGGCCTAAAATGTACATTTGGGGTGGTCCATATAAATGACAATCAGGAAGCAGACTACACTTTTTCTTAATGAGTGCCCATAAGGCAGTTTGCCCACGGCAGTCCTCCCTCTCTTCTTCTAATGCAGGATCGCTTGTGAGACAGGATAGAAAGGCAGGGGACATCATAGGGCTGTGAGAAAGAAACGGAGCCCCTCACTCTGGAGTCTGGTTGGAGACCCTTACCAGCAGAGAACCAAGAAATCCACAACAGTTAATTGCCGGGGTCCAGTTTTGCCTTGGGTTCAGGTTCTGAGGTCAGAAGGGGCATCAGTGTAAGGAAAACGTCTAACCACCAAGTGGATTGCACTCAAGTGACCCGGGATAGCTCAGGCCATCTTTATTTATACTTGATTATAAAATAATCTATTAAATAGAGTTTTTCTTACCAGGGTTACACAAACAGTTTTCTTGTTGACTTCTAATTTTCACTTTAAGAAATACATCATAATTTAAGGAATACATTGTAATCATTATGAAATCCATCATTGGTACCCTTTATGCTTCCCCAAATGTACCTTCCCACACCCTACATAACCTTATTCCAGACACAGAAAATTCAGCACTTTTGCAGGCTTTTAACTAAAATATCGAGCCAGACGCATCCTGCTCTCACAGCACTGGTGTCGGCTGGCGGCGACTTCCAGTGACAAAGTTAAAAAGCAATAGACAAGGGGACAGTGCTTTAAGGGCAATAATATTCAAACCCAGACAATTATTTCATATCTGCAAGATATGCTTTAATACAGTTCCCTTTCTCCAAGAGGGTCCCGCATCTCAATCTCTCTGTAAAAGGCAGACTTTAATAAGACACTCACTTCTTCCACCAATACAAGCTCCTACGTATGGCAAAGATGCATCTCTCCATCCACATTCTGCATTGTGTTTTTTTTTTCCCCTTTGGAACATGCCAGATCCTACCAATAATTCTATGCTTGGTGTCCAGGGAGCTTATTCTCAACATTGGTACTATGTGTATTCCTGAAGCTTTTTCCTTATTCTGTGTCTGCCTGCCTTACTCCCCTTTTCAGAACTGTAAGGTCTTGTTAATGTTCTAAGTGTTGTTTTAGAATATGTACCTAACTCTCTCTATTGAGTCAGAAAAGTTCCCAGGATTAGGAGTTGCAGTTAGTAATTCCAGATAAGAGATTCGAGAAACATTAGTCCCCGGTTGAATCTTAGGGGAAGACATTCAAGAAAGAACAGAATTTCCAGGAAAAATTACAGCTGTTGCATGTGTGACAGACAAAGTAAAACTAAAAATCACCCAAAGGATCACTGATATAAAGAGAGAGAACAGAGTCTGGAAGCTGCTCGAATTTTGCAAATTCCTGTGCTGTCTCATCGACTATTGGTCCTTACCAAGTAAGAGTCCATTTCCGCAGGTGCCTTGCCCTGAGGAATCCCCTTGAGCAGGTCGTTATATGCTGATCTGAGTCTAGACTGCAAGGCTCCCGACAGTTAATGCTTGCTCATGAATCTTTCCATACTATAGGTCTGCAATTTTCTAGAAATTTCACAGAAATGCATTGCACAATCTCTAGTGGCTCCTGGTTTTTTAACTTCGTAGATGGTCATCCCATCCAAGGCAGTCCCAAAGCCACTCTGTAGTCTACACACACACACACACACACACACACACACACACACACACACACACACACACACACACAGAGAGAGAGAGAGAGAGAGAACACACACACAAACACACAGACAGAGACACGCACACAGAGCATACACACACACAGAGACAGAACTATGCAGAGGGAGATGCAGAGAGATAGACAGAGACATAAAGAATCTTCTTAGTAGCCCTTTGAGATGTATTCTGAGAGCCACCAAAATCTCTCTCTCTCTCTCTCTCTCTCTCTCTCTCTCTCTCTCTCTCTCTCTCTCTCTCTCTCTCTCTCTTTCTCTCTCTCTCCATCCATCTATCTAGCTAGACACTTAATTGTGATTTTCCTCTTGAGAAGCTCACACCCACACTTGGGTTTGTCTTACTCTCTTTTCGAGTGCCTTTCTTATAATCCCCATACTTAAAATCAACTTGAAAAGTAGCTTTTAATAAACTGTGACTTTTTTAAAAAAAAAAACCTTTATATATTAGTGCATGTATGTTTGTGTTGAGATTCCTAAGGGATTGTGGGAAATCCTTACATGGCTGCAGGTGTGTCCCATCCCTGCTGCTTCGGCTACCTTCATCTTAGTATGACTGGTGTTTGGGACTGTGTAAGTCTTTGGCACAGGTTTCTCTGTGTCTTATAAGGTGGGTCTGGCTTTTTCCACTGACTACATGCCACCATCATCCCTGTCCACAGTTGCATCAGCCCCAGTGTCTCCAGACAGAATAAATGCCATCGTAAGATAAACTTGCCCAGTTACGACCCGAGTGGACAGGAAGGGGCCAATTTGCTTTACAGTCCCTGAGGTGTGCATCCTGGCCTCTCATCAGAATCTTCCGCATGAGTTGTAGGGTATAAATCAATGGTGCCACCCGCTTCTTTAGTGCTCCACCAACACTACCAAGGACACTCCTGTTTCAGCTGGATCCTGAAGGAGGACTTTGAAGATTTATACTCTGGCAATGAGGTCATTTTTCACCGAGAAAGGAGAATGCCCCGAGGCTTGGCTCTGACGAGTCAGTTAGAGGGAAAGATGGATGGCTCAGCTATGATTCCTCAGCAGGCAAACGTCTCAGCCTTCACTTTAGCTGATGGGAACTAATTTAATGGACTAGTCTTCCATTTTCTCATCTTATCCTTAGTAACTGACCGGTGTCCCCTTGGCATTTCCTGTTGTTGTCTGAAATCAGTTCAGGGGGTTTTAATGGATTTAATGCATCTTAAAGAGCAGAGTTATCAAACCCTCACAAAAATATAACTAAGTAAAACACTTTCCAGACAGTGGTCAACCTCTTCCTCTCATTCTCCCGCTTCTCCTGTCAGTGTCTCTGTACTCTCTCTCTCTCTCTCTCTCTCTCTCTCTCTCTCTCTCTCTCTCTCTCTCTCTCTCTCTCTCTGTGTGTGTGTGTGTGAGAGTGTGAGAGTGTGTGTTTGTGTTCACATCCATGTTTACATGGAAGTCCGATGTTAACCTTGGTGTCATCCATATTTTTTAAGGTAGGTCTTTCACTGGGACCTGGGACTCACTGATGAAGGCTGAAACACCGGTCCTTGGGGATCTTCCTGTCTCTGTCTCCCCAGTGACGGGATTACAGTAATGTGCCACCTTGTTCAGCTTTTTCTATGGGTTCTGAGGATCAAAACTCCGGTCCTCATGCTTATGCAGCATGTGCTTTACTGAGCCATTGTCCCAGCTTCAACTTCTTTAATGTTTTAAAGGTAACTTTAACATTGTCTCTCTTTCTGGAAAGCTTTGATAGCATATAACTGGGCTATCTCTTTGTTCTTCAGGACGGGAAATCACCCGTGAAACTATGTGTGTAGAGGCCCTTGCAGGGGGTCTGGGGTTTGTCATTGGCTGAGGTCGGGATGAGTATTGTGGTACTTCAGAACTGTTGTTCATCTGCTCTGAGGGTTTATGGTGTACTAGACTCAGGGCTCCTCACTCTACCCAGAATAAATAAATGGTGTATCTCTAAAACATCACCATCCTTCCAATGTAATGAGAACAGGATAGTTTGCCCGATTCTGTGATCTATCCAAGGTCTACCTAGGCAATAGCTAAGAGAGAAAGGATGCTGGCCCAGGTCCCCTTACCCGAGAGTACACACAGAGATACAGCCAATTCTTCTCTCATTCTCTTGTAAGGGTCACTAGTGTCTGACAGTCCAAAAATGCTGGGAGGTTTCATAAGATCTGGGGACAGATAATACGGACATTTGAGAGCAAGCTGATACTGGTGTTGTATTTATCCATTTTCAATGAGTTTAATTTTATTCTCTCATTATGTCGAATTGGATCATAGCTTCTGCTTCTCTTTACTGTCTCCCTAAGCAGTTCACGTTTAGTCTGTATCTCCATGTTCCTCTCCTCTACTGTGGAGTTTAATCTACGATTTGAACAGCCCTTCCTCCTGCTGGAACAGCCATGCAACCAACACAAGCTAGATTTATAGAAGTGGGGCCTATACAGTCCCCTAAGCTGATTGGTTCTGCTATTCTTCCAAGAACTTCATATCCTGTACTCTGTTCTTCCAGTCCGTTGCTGTGCTTGGTACCACCTACTCTACAGAAGAAAATGAAGGACACAGCTCATAGCCAAGCCTCCTGGCGAGCTGAGACATCTGGCCTTGCCTTCCAAAGGCATTCTCCAGGTTCTAGACTCTTTAGTTTGCTAGCCTCAGTGTTGTGCTAAAAGAGTTTTGAAGGTCATGGAGTTGGGGTTAGCAACGGGAAGACTTTAGCTCCTATTAGAGATTTGACTGAGTTCTCACCCCAGGGTCTGCTTTGCGAGGCTGAAATGATTCTCCCTTTCAAGAACCGTTTGTGTCTTTGAGGTTTTGCTAGCCTTCCCCAAGGCTTCTGAGCTCCCAAAAGCCGCTATTGTCTGCTTTGCTGGCACTTGCAACCCTCTTTTCCATTCCAGAAAGAAGATTCACCATGAGGTAGACAAAAAAGCGTTAGTGGACTATTTGCTTACAGGAAGTAGAATGCATGGTCTGACCTTGTGGTTATTAAAGTCCTCTCTCTTGTGGTAAGTCCTTACCAGCTGAAGCCCTGTGACATCTCCCCCATTGTTGCAGTGAAGTTGTTTGGGGCGTCATGTTCAAAACAAGATATTCCATGGCAAATTTTCAAACTGATTTTATCTCCCGGTAGTAATCCTTAAAGCCACTGGTCTAAAAGGAAGCGGGTGAACCAACTTAGCTATACCCTTTCTTTGTTTGGGGCTCCCTAAGGGAGACTTGTAGGAGTTTATCCAAAAGCATTGTCCAGCAGAGGGCACCATCTAGAAAATTGTGTGGGATTTCACTGCCTGCTAGGTCTTGTCTACCAAAGAGCCCACTGCTTCCTAGAACCCCCGGAGTCCTATTCGTTAAAATGTTTTATATCTTCTCAATTTGGGGCTACTTGAGATCCAGGAGTGTATTAGTTTTGCCCCCATGGTAACCTGCATCTAGAATTAACAGCAACTCTTGAGTTACTAATGTAATGAGAGTGTTTTAATAGTACTCGCGTTTTTACTGACATCGTAAAATCAGCTTAATAGGCAGATGAATCCTGTGTTCTCCCTTCCTCACCAGTTTTCATAGGCTAGTCTGGTTCTTCTGCAAGGCACTGACTTAGCAGGGTAATAATGCTTGGCTCCTCCATAAAACTCTCTGTTTACTTTAGATTACATTTAAATTGATGCGAAAAATTCTTCTCTCTCTGTGTGAGGGTATATGTTCATGTTATGGGGCCCAGAAGTTGACATCCTCAGATGTCTTCCTTGGTGAGTTTTTTTTTTTTAAGACAGGTATTTAATTGAACCTAGAGTGTGCCATTTTGGCTAGACTGCCTGACCAGTTGAGGCCCCAGGGATTTTACTGTTTCTAACCAGGCTCTCGAATTGTAGAGATTCAGTGCTGTACCAGGCTTTTACATGGGGTGGGTGTTGGGGATATGATCTCAGTTCCTCATGTTTGCTCAGCAAGCCTTTTACAGACTGAGCCATCTTTCCAACTCTCCTTTTTTTCTTTTATATTTTGACATGTAGCATCATGCTAATTGTTATGGTTTGGGTCTGACATGTGCTTTAGATGTTCATGGACTAAAGACTTGGTCTCCAATTCAGTAGTATTCAGAGATGACTGGATTATTAGGGTTTTAAACTCATCAAGGGATTAATTCACAGATGGGATCTGTGGTGGTTTGAATAGGTATGGACCCCAGGGACTCATGTGTTTGAATACTTGGTTCATCGGGAATGGCATTATAGGAGGTGTGACCTTGTTGGAGGAAGTGTGTCACTGTGGAGGTGGGCTTTGAGGTCTCATAAGCAAAAGCTTTGCCAGTGTGTCTCAGTGATAACTTCCTGTTGCCTGTGGATCCAGATGTGGAACTCTCAGCACTTTCCTAAGCCCCATGTCTGCTGGTGTACCACCATGCTTAATAAACTAAACTTCTGAAACTGAAAGTGACCCAGTGAAATGTTTTTCCTTTATAAGAGTTACCACAGCCATGGTGTCTCTCCACAGCAATAGAAACCCTAACTAAGACAGATTCATAGCTCAATGAACTATTAAGAGGTAGGACTTGGCTGAGAAATAGGTCACTAGGGCTATGACTTTGGAGAGTTTGTCTTGTTCCTTTTGGCTTCTTTTGCGCCTTCTCATTGTCTCATTGATGCTGTAAGGCAAGCAGCCTCCTTAGATACCCACTCCCTGACATAAGGCTCTGGTTCACCTCTTACCCCAAAGTAATGGGACTGGCTGACTCAAAGAGGAAGTCAGAATGCATTTTTCCTTCTCTGTTTTTCTCCAATATTTTGTCACAGTGACAGAAAGTTTATTATACTACTTCTGTACACCAAGAAAATGAGAAAATAACCGCTCAGTGTTGTAGCTTACAAATGGACACGCCCCGCTATTGAGTCTGCCTTACTGGAGCTGGGCATGTGATCTGTGTGTTTACAGTAGCGTGGCACCTTGGACAATGCCTACGTGACTAGTGTGCGAGAAACCACTGAAGAATTCTGAATAGCTTTAGGGCTTTTTGGCCTTAGGGAAGGGAAGCTACTGAGTGTAGATGTTGTTACTGAGAGAGGTACTGACTTCTGAACTGTGGCTCCCTTGGGAGGTGATGGCATGGCAGGCACATTCAGTCCCACTGAGACACCATCAGTAGAAGGCTTTCTCTCATTTGAAATGTTTCTAATGTACATATAGGTGTATATACACATATGTGATTTGGTGAGTGAGACTGTGTATTCATTCCCGGCTGCTTAGTCCAGAAATAATCACACAGAAACTCTATTATTTGAAATACTGTTTGATCGACAGCTTAAACATATTTTTAGCTAGCTCTTATATGCTAAAATAACTCATCTCCATTAATCTGTGTATTGCCATGTGGCTGTGGCTCACCTCATAAAGTTGAGTCCAGCTTCTGGTGTCTGTCTCCAGTGGGGCTACATGGCTTCTCCCTGACTATGCTCTCTCTCTCTCTCTCTCTCTCTCTCTCTCTCTCTCTCTCTCTCTCTCTCTCTCTCTCTCTCTCTCTCTCTCTATCTCTTTCAGACTGGCTTTACTCTGTTAAGTCATTGGCTGAAAGCAGCTTCTTTATTAATCAATGACAATAAAACATATTCACAGCATATATCACCTCCCACATCATATATGTGTATATTGTGTGTGTGTATGTGTATGCATGTGCAAGTGCATCTGTGTGTGAGTGCCAGTGTGTGGAAATCAGAGGTCATCTTTGGGTGCATTTTATAATCATTATCTACTTTATTTTCTGAAGCAACTTCTCTGAACCTAGAGTTTGCCAATTCAGATAGCCTGGCTGGCCACTGAGCTCCAAGGATTCTCCTTTCCTCCCGCCTTTGCCCCTAAGCACTGGGGTTATAGGTGTGCCCCGCTACACTCTGCTTTATGTGGGTGCTGGGAATCTAAACTCAAGCTCTCAGGATGTTCAGGAAACTCTTTCTTGAATGAGCCATCTCCCTAACCCCTGGACTGCTGATCTCTTGAACTGAGTCCTGCCTAGGACATACTATGTCCCGTGGAGGTGACACTTCCTATTTTCGGGGTGACATTTTGCTCTGACACCCCGAGAAGCTCTGTATTTGTGCATTACAGCATGCTTGACCTAATGGCTTTAGCTGTGTCTTAGATGCCTTCTGCTGAGGTTTAGGTTTTGTTAGCATGCAGCTATAGTTCTCGAGCTGTGTGTGGTGGATCCTCAGGGGCCCGAGGTGCAGTTCAGTAACTACAGTTCTCTTGTTATGTAAGCAACACATCTCCTTCACATTGTGTTGCCTCTTTTTAATTATGAATAGAGCATTCATCAACAATTCACTTCAGGGCATAGTGTCAGCTGGTATGGAAATGTAGGTTTTGTGGGGATCATAGATTTTTTTTAACATTCAGAAGGTATTTTCATATGGTAAAAACTGAAGCACATTGGCTTTTCTAATCATACTCTGTTTCTGTATCATTCATTTTTTTCTTCGTGAAGTTAACATTTTAAAATTACATTTATGTGTGTGTGTGTGTGTGCGTGCGTGCATGTGTGTGCGTGCGTGCATGTGTGTGCGTGCATGTGTGTGCGCGCATGTACACTCCCTGTGCATGCAATTGTGCAGACGAGAGGCTAACTTGCAGGGTTGGTTCTCTCCTTCAATCATTTAGGTCCTGGGGATGGAAGTCAGGTTGTCAGACTTGGTGGAAAGTACCTTTATCTGCTGAACCACCTTGCTGACCCCCGTCTTGGTCACAGTCATCTTTACATGAAGGTTCCCTTTCCTGATAAAAATCATTCTGGGAGAGGCGCTTTGATAAAACATGACTCACAGGTTAAGAGTCCATACTGCCCTCCCTTGCAGGCGGCCTGACTGATTTCAGTTCCCAGCCCCTATGATGAGTGACCCTTAACCACCTGTTAACTCCAGCTCCAAGGGATCTGACATCCTTTCTAGCCTCCACAGGCATGGCATTCATTTTCACATACCCACATGCAGGCACACATGCATACACATAATTAAAAATAAAAATAAATCTTGACAATATCTCAGATATTAGTTAAATATCTATTTTATTATTTTTATTGTAATAATGTAACACAGTGTAAACTGTTCCATTTATGGTCCTCAACCATTCTCAAGTGTCTGGTTCTGTGGTAGTAATTATATTCACATTGTTACCCAATCATTGCCATTATCCATCTCCAAAACTTAATCTTTCTCCAAATCAAGCTGTACTCATTTGGCAATAATTTCCACCGTTTTCTTCCTTCCCATTCCTTTCAACCACCATATATTTTTCTTTCTTTCTTGACTATTTTTCTTTGAGACAGGGTTTTACTGTGTAATCCTGGCTGTCCTGGAACTAGCTTTGTAGATCAGGCTGGCCTCAAACGCTCAGAGATCTGCCTGCCTCTGTCTCCCAAGTACTGGTATTGAAAGCATGCTCCACCACCTGGTTCATTATATACGTTTAAAAAGATTTATCCTTTTATTTTTATATGATTGAGTGTTTGCCTGCGTACATGTCTGTGCAACATATGCGTTCAGGGCCAACAGAGGCCGTAAGAGGCCTCTGTTAGTTGCGGGAAACCATGAGAAAGTTTTGCGGACTCTTGCTCTTAGGCTGAGTATCGCTTGCATCTGTCTTACCTTGCTAGTGGATTACGATCCTCAAAGCAGAGGGCTTTTGGAGCTTCGTGCTGTACCAGGCTTGTCTTGCATCCTTCAGTACCTGCTTGGTGCTGAGCTCAGTGTGTTCAGAGGTATGAACAGCGTGTGTTCACAGTGTGAACAGAGGTATTCAATGAACACAGGCTCAATTGACTAGAGGACAAAGGGAAATGAGTCAGGTTTGACACCCAGGGTTTGTAGGGTATGTGATTTTCCTGGCAGACTGACAGGAGAGGAGAGGCTCGCTGTGGTTCCCCTGACTTACCCTTCCTAGGAGTGTGTGTTGGGGTAGAGAAGTAGAGGGAGCAACAGATGAGACAGGCAGGCAGTGGGGCAAAAAATTTCAGTTGTCATTCACTGCCCTGGGAAGAGAAGTTGAGAGAGCCTTGATCAGAGAGCTCTTTGCAAAGTCAAATACAAAAGGGAGAATAAAACTGGCTGGTTGTTGGGGTTAGTTGACTTCTCTGGGCCCCAAAGATCATGTCCCTGTCATTGTGTCTGTCGAAAGGGATGGTGGCATTCTCCAAACTCATCTCTCCTTCATTGCCTCCAACTGTTTATGCAGAGATCCTACTATCAAAAGAGATTCTGGGGGTATGGGGGGAAGGAATGTGTAGACAGTTTGGACCATGTGGCAATTGCCTCCCAGCTTGTCTGTGCTTTTGCTGTGCATTAAATAAGGCCACTTTGCATTTTTTTTTATCAACTATGAAAATGGTGCCAAAAGACACCAGAGGAGGAGCTAAGTCTCTTCCACAAAGAGAGCGGATCCTTCTCGCCTCAGCAAGGAATCCGGAAGATGGAGGTCAAGTGATGTGTCTCCCATCTTTCTCGTGTAATTTCCACCAATTCTCTACTTAGCAATGTTCCGTTTACCTCTTGCCCCATTCCTTGGCAGAAAGGGATTTTGGTGTGAGCAGTAGCAACCATTCCTCTCCATGAGCCTGGGCAGTGGTTAGAGGGCTTGCTACTGGGTCATTGCCATTGGTGTTGGGCTGTCTCCAAATCTACTCCTGGCTCTGCTGACGGGGTGTACATAAGTATTGTGTGTTTACATTTCCCATAAGTCTTTTCCTTCTAGTGCCGATACTGCTTTGCCGATTACTTCAGACAGTTAGAAGCGGGGATATGTGTCACCCACTTTAAAAAAGGAAAAGGAACTTCTGTTGGGTTTTAAAAATAGGGTGCAAGAAGCTTTGGTGTGTTTTCTTTAAAAGAAAAAAAGAATTTTTACCAAGTACTGTAACAGATTTGGCACTAAGAGCGAACCAGAAAGAAAATATCAACATTTAGGATGAAGTGCATGGCATATAAATGCCATATGGCGTGCCGGCAGGGTGTTCCTGCCTTCTTGGCACCCATCCTGACACTGCTCCTTGCTTCTTGCCGCTGCTGCTCTGTTGCTCTCTAAAAAACGGGCTCGATTCCTCTGAGCCCTTCCATCCTGCCCTGAGATGGGGCTGGTCTCTCACCTACTAACCCTTTGGAGGCTTGTTAACTTTTCTCTCAAGGACAAAGGGAAGAAGACCCATCCAGATGGCTGTGGGAATGTGCGACACCTGCTTCTGTGAGCCACCATCAAATGGTTTGAACTGACGGGATTGTCTTCTGCCTAGAAAATGGGCTCCCGTTCCTTCCTGTCTATCTTCTTTCTTTTTTAAAAACATAATTTAATATTCAGAGCAGTGGCAGTGGGGTAGGGACTGAGGTAACCTGAAGAATACTTTTCAGAAGCCTAAAGTCAAGTGCAGCTGGGATCTTGATGTTTCTACAGAAAAGAATTCTGGAATGAGCCAACATGAAGCCGAGACATTATTGAGAAGAGTGCTTGGCATAGCTTCAAGCTTGGGAGTAAACAGACACTCACGGAAAAGATGGTACACACTCATGCGTGGCTGTGGGCTTCTCAAGGGAGTCACACTTAAGCATCTCAGCAGTATCACACACACACCTTTTGTTCCCTCTCGAGTTAGATCTGAAAGGCTTCATTTTTTCCCAGTTCTCTCTCTCTCTCTCTCTCTCTCTCTCTCTCTCTCTCTCTCTCTCTCTCTCTTCTTTTTTTAAATACATGGAATAATAGGGTGGTTCCAGGAAGGTCTTGGATAGGATTGAAATCTGAAAAAACCATTGGTGGTGGGAGTTGTACAAGGGTAATGCATGACTTTGATTGTAAAGTGTGTGTGTGTGTGTGTGTGTGTGTGAGAGAGAGAGAGAGAGAGAGAGAGAGAGAGATATGTTCCTATAAAATTGGTTTAGAGCTTGAGAAGAAGAAAGCCTACATAGTCTTATGCATGACTTATGCTGTCTTAACATTCTTTTCCAGATCATATCTCAATAAAAGAAATATTGTCTCTGTGTAGGCAACTCTCACAGTTTAGCTGGTGACTCAGTCTGGATTCCGGGGTGCAGAGCTCTCTTCCAGGCCCCATTGTCACTGGCACAGGACTGAGTCTAGAGGGCAGCGATCTCTTTACAATAAATTCTGAGAGACACATGGGGAGTTTTATAGTGATAGTTGACTATGGGGGCAATCAGAGGAGTTTAGAGGTTTCATATCCTGTGGTCTGGTTCTAAGAGGGCAAAAAGGGAAAAGGGGGTGAAGCTAGGCCTATAGTGATCTTTTGCGGATCATTAACTTAGTACTTGCCTTTCCTAAGTGTGGAGACTTTTTGGAGCATGCTCCTCTGGCTGAATGAAGCCATTGGTGGTTTGAATGAGAACTATAACTTGTTCTCTGGAATCTGAACACTTGGTTTCCAGTTGGTGGCACTGTTTGGGGAAGTTTAGATAGTAGAGCTTAGCTGGGGGAAGTATGGTTCACTAAGGGTGAGACTTAAAAACCTCTACATCACTTCCCATTGACCCACTGGGCTGTGTGCTTTTGGTGGAGAATTTGAAGTCTCGGCTTCCTACTGCTACTGCCATGTCTACTGATGGCAGTTATGCCTCCCCTCCATGATGGGACTCTGGAACTATAAGCTGAAATAGATTCCTTCTTCCTTGGTTGCTGTGGTCATGACATTTTATCATGGCAACAGAAAGGTATCTGGTGCAAAACCCAAATAAGCCAGTAAGTAAGTAAGCGAGAAAGTGCGGTCTTCCCATTGCTACCTCTCATCTGTTGGTCTCTGGAACTTCCCCTCCCTTGTTTGTTATTCTCCTGCTTCACCATGCCCTCCCAACCCATTTTCTCTATCCTATAGTAATCCCTCATCTTTCGTTTTTATTTCTAGAAATGTCTTAAATTCAAATTATTAGATTTGATTATTAAATAGCAGAAAAGCACACCAGCTAGATTTCTTGTAAAGTTAGTATTCATAAAAATTTTAATTTAAAATTATTTTAAGAATATGAGTGTTTTGTCTGCATGCATATTTGTGTGCCATCCGAGTACCCGGTGCCCATGGAAGCTAGCAGAGGGCATCAGATGCCCTGGAAGTGGAGTTACAAATGACTGTCCTCTGTCAGGTTGGAACTGTGAAGTAACCCTGGGTCCTCTAGAAGAGCAACAAGTTCTCTTAACTGCTGAGCCATCTCTCAAGCCCCCATCGATAAGTCTTTAAAAAAAATTCACAGTCTTTTAAAAAAAAATTTCACTCTTCCAGAGTAAGGGCCATGATGATTGTGGTTGGGGAAAGAGCATCACTTTACCCCAGACAGTCTGAAGAGCCTTGGTCTTTACAGGGGAATTCCAACTGTGTCTAAGACATGTGATATTTGTGCTCCACTCATCCCCACCCTCCTCCTACTCTCAGTGTGTCAGCTCCTCAGTTCAGTAGCCCCCAACTCCCAGTGCACCCTGCCTTTACAGACAACAGCATTCATGTTGTGCTCTTGGAGTTGTGTGATTGACACCTGCTATTCCTATCAGCTTGAGAGGAGGGCGATGTCAGGTTTCCTCCCTGGTTGTCACCTTATCTACAGGAGCCGCCACAAAGTTGGACACTCAGAGGACTCTTATAGAAAATGACAACAGATGCAAATAATGTCTAAGAGGAAAAAAGACCTTAACTTTTGAAGTATAGCTGGTTCTCATACAGTATGGCTCCTCTGGGGAGCCGGCCCTATCTCATAATGTTTATTACAAATAATATTTACATGTGAGTCTTTCATCTCACCAGATGACAGAGGTGTAATTCTGCAGACTTGTTGACTCTCTTAAAATATATAATTTGCTTTTAGTTGGTAGTTTGGAAGCACATGCTATCCCCCTTTTCAGAAAATAATAGAATTTTATTTCACCAAAGTGAATACTATAGATAGTACAACTTACTAGACACATAATTGTGAAAATCCATGATTATTTCCTTGTTATATGAAGGCAAAGTGAAAATGACTTAGAGTAAAATCTATGTTTCAGTAATAAGTGCTTGATTGTGAGCTATTGAGAAAGCAGAGAGCTGGGGAACCTCCAAATGAATTTGCTCTCAAGGCAGACTGCCTGGGGTGGGGGTGTACTGGTGACTTGGAGGCCGCCAGGGATTTCTCTTCTTTTTCCCTAGTGATCTGTTTTTCCAAAACAGAGAACAATTCCCAGCCAGATCCAACTAACTGAAATCCAACCTTATCAAACTTTACCTCGATTTGGGACTGGGGAGATGGCTCAATTGGTAAAGCACTTGTTTTGTGAGCACAAGGACCAGGGTTCAATGAAATCTGGATGTGGTAGAATGCACTGGAATCCAAATGTGGGGAGTCAGGAGTCAGTCCCTTGGGACTCATTGTCCCCCAACCTGTCCTATCAGTGAGCCCCAGGACAGCCAGACACCCTCATTCCCTTACATAAAAGCCTGAAGAACAACACTGGAACTTATTCTCTGCTCTCCACACAAGTGGGCAAGTGCGCCTGTGTATACATGTGTACCTGTACACACATGAATACACACACACAAACCCAAATTTACTTTCATTATACTCTTGTAAAAACATCTTCCCCATGGAATGCAGAAGTTTACATGAGAGTGGAGTTGTTGGTTCAGATGACCACACAGTTTTATCCGGGGTGTGCTCAGAACTTCTATGAACTGTAGCAGCATTATACTTTGTGATAGAGCGTGCCTACAGCTCTGACAACCACGAACACTCCAGCAGACTTATATGCCATCCCTTATGGTGGCACAGTCTAAGTGATGCTGGAAAAGAACCTTCTAGGCAGCCCTTGTGCCACATCTGGGAATCTGCCGCGTGTCTGTTTACCTGCAGACAACCGAGGGCGCCTCCCCTTGGTGCAGCTCTTATGCTAGTATCATTTAATAAACAGATATTATGTGTGTCTGTATCTCCCCATCACGTACATCTATCTAGAACTCCACATGATAAAGTCTTGACAGTTTAGCTCTTAGCAGATGCATACATTTCTCATTTTATATCCGCATTTTCTCCAGGATCTAAACTAGAAGGGAAATATGTCTTAGAGTTTCTTATCGCTCTGATAAAACACCATGATAAAAACAACTTGGGGAGGAAAGGGTTTATTTCACACGCGGATTGTAGTCTATCATGGAGAGAAGCCAGGGCAGGAACCCAAGCAGGAACCTGGAGGCAGGAACTGAAGCAGAAGCCACGGAGGAACACTGCTTACTGGCTTGCTCCTCATGGTTTGCTCAGCTTACTTTCTTGTAGCACTCAGGACCACTTGCCTAGGAGTGGCATTGCCCACTGTAAACTGGGACCACCTACATCAATCATTAATCAAAAAAAAAAAATGCACCATGGGCTTGCCTGTAAATATTCTCTTGAGGTTCCCTCTTCCAAAATGGTTCTAGCTTGTGTCAGGTTGACATAAAGCTAGGCACTACAAGCAGAAAAAAATAAGTTCAGTGTTCTGGCACCGTTGGCACACAGGTGGGGGTGTGCATTGTGTAATAAGATGATAGAGACAGATAGCAAGGCCAACTGAGCAGCCCCACCTACAGGGAACACACACAGAACACAGCAGAGGAGAAATGCTAAGTTTAATGAGAAGGTGGTGATGGGTCCCTCCTGTAGGAGGTAAGGCTGGAACTGGGCTCTGAGGAATGAGCTGGAGTCTGATAGATATTAACAGTGTCCTGCATATGGAACAACATCTCAAGGGGCCAAAGCAACAAAACAAAACCCAACTCGATGAAGCCACGGGATGTGCAAGAGGTATGCATGCCTATCACCAAGTGGAAGTCAGTATAAGACAAGTGGAGAAGGAGGTGTGATGAGGAATTTTGGGGCTGGTAAGGTACCCTGTGTGATACTGTAAAGGTGGATACATGCTATTATCCATGTATTATACACTACACAGCACCAGGAGTGAGCGCTGGTACAAATGACCTTTGGGTAACTGAGAAGTCGCTGCAGAACGATCAGTTATAGCAGATGCACCACTCTGGTAGGAATACCAGGAGAGGCTTTGGATGTGTGGAGACCTGGGGATCAATGTTCGTTCACCTCCATCTCCCCAGAAACCCAAAACCACTCTATCAAAACAAAAAACAGTCTTGGATAAGAGAGCGAACAAAAACACAAGCTGGTGTGGTATTTGAGTAACAGCAAACATGGAAGCACCTCCAGAGAGCGGAGGGCAGAGTCATTGTTATTACGGATTGGGGTGAGGAGAATCTGTAGGTGTGCATGAGCCAGGCACGGGGCTCCCCATCAGGTTTGCACAGGAGGAGGAGGTACTGCCACTCCGCGGGAAGAGGAGGTGACCAAGCAGAGCAGGCAGGATGCAATTACTGAGCTGGAAGAAGATCAGGTCCCCATGGCTTCTGCCGCCACCTTTGGCAAATATCCCTAGGATTCTGAAGGCCCAGGCACTGTGCTGTGGGAAGCACAGACTTCTAGTTTTCTCTCAAGTGTGTAGCCATCACCCCTTAAGCAGAAGACAGACAACGTGTGCGATTTCCAAAGGCGTTTTGTGTTATTGTCTCTGGGAGAAGTATGTGAGGTGACAAACACGCTATCTTCTTTATCCTCTCTATTCCTATGCCACCCACAGGGACTGTGTCAATCTGGCTATAGCTATAGGTGCTCTTGGAGCGCAGAACTGTGGGCCTGTCATCAGAAGATCTAACTGGGCTGTGTCCCTGGCCTGCCTCCAAGGGACTGAAACCAACTTCCCCCGTGATCTCCAGAAATGGCAGCCTATGATTTTAATGGGATGTTCCTATGTAATACCCATATCACTGGCCAGTTTGTCTTTGAAACATCCTGACATTACTGTGTCCTTGGTGAGTTCTTCCCTTGTGATAAGGGAGTAACAGACAAGTATGTTCCATAAAGGATCACCCTGAGGAGAGGGTATGAGATACCCCCTGAATCCCAGGAAAGCTGGAGAACCAGACTTGGAAGGTTATCCAGTCATGAAGAATGATTCAAGAGATGTCAAAGGGTTGGTGTCAGTAAAAGTCATAGTTGTGCCTGTCTAAGACAGACAGTGTATCAGCAGCAGCTGCTGATGGTGCTGATGGTGGTGATGGTGGTGATGATGGTTGGGGGGATGGGACTCAGAGTCAGCACAGAACATACACAAGCACCAAATTCTCAGCATAAAGGAGATTTATTACCCCGGAGGGACATGTGGTGGAGGTAGGGGTGGTGCCTCTGGATCAGAGAGAGCAGGCGTTTCTGCGGGAATGTTTTTTAAGGAAAAAAGGGGAAGACTGTACTAGGGTGAGTTGGTATGTCCCGATTGGACAGGCTAGCCAGTGTAGCCAAATAATGAATTTTGATTGCTGGACCTTGGTATTCTGATAGCTGGACTTTGGAGTCAGGCAAACGGAAGAGGCAGATAAGGGAACAGACCTCGGGGCTGACTTTATGAATGTAATCTAACAGTTAGCAAGGCAGAGGGGAGGGGAGAAGGCGAGACTTGCCAGTGCCAGGTCAGTCATGCTCAGGCCTCTTAGAGAGTCCTTTAATGGTGGTAATGGCGACCATAGTGGTAGTTATGGTGGTAGTGGTGATGGTGGTGGTGGTGGTGGTGGCAGTGGTTGTGTTGCTGCTTAGAAACCCTGGTGACTCCTTTGAAATGGGACATAATATTGGCCACCAGCCCCAGAGAGAAACTCCTTGCTCTTCTTATTTAACACCAAATGGTGAGTGCACTGTTGCCCCTCAGCCCTCCCAACCATGGAAACTCCTACATGTTCCATGTTGATCACTGGCTGAGTCCCTTCTTAACTCCAGGTCCTTTTCGTTTCTATGCTGGGTGGAGATCTCTTTCACCAGACTAAAGAAGGGAATGCAAATAAAATGTTAGCGACGAGAACAAAGGAGATCCATTGACTCATTTCTGTCCTAGCATGGGGCCATGTGACTTGGTGGTCTAGAGCAGCACTGGGGGTGGTCCCTCAGTCATCTGAAGCTGAGCTTCGCTAGCACCAGGCAAATGCCATGTTCTAACATGAGGTGAGCATAAGACCTGATACCTTTCCTTTTGTCTGAAAGGATCTCTGTTTCTAATCTCTGTGAAGAAGTGGTTATAAAAGAACAATTTTATGTTCCCAGTTAGCTTCATGTGCTCATACAAATAATAGTTGTCTAGAAAAAAAGAAACTAAAGCATAAAAGGGAAGGAAAGAAGAAAGATGGGAAGGGAAAGAGGGAAGGGAAGGGGAGGGGAGGGAAAAAAGAAAAGGGAGGAAAAGAGGGAAGGGACAGAGAAAAGGGAAGGAGAGGGAAAGAGGGAAGGAACAATTGGTGGAGCATCATCTCCTGATAACACTAAGACATCTTTTTATTGGTTTTACTGTTAATCTGGCTGATCCTGGAAGCTTCCTGCATGTCTTCTAGCAGACCCATTTCTCACTTACCTTGACTCTTAGGCATGCCATCAGTGGTGATTCCAGGCAGCCCACCAGAAGCTCTCACACACACCTTCTTTCCACACCTCTCACAGGCCGAGGTGTGTGTAGGTCCTCCGACAGCTTTCTGACCTCTCAGTGGTTTCAGCGATCAGTCACAGGGTAAGAGACGGATGAAGAAGAAAGAGAGTAAAATGTCCCTAGACAATTCACAGCCGTTGAGTGGATGTTTGACTGCACAGCTTTGCCAGGACTCAAGTCCTACTTTATCTGAAGATCTGTTGCGCTCTCACAACTGATCTAGTATGATAACTGTTTCTTCATGGTGAATACCCACAGTGTAAAGAGGGGAATTTGCTTCCCTTTAGGAAGACAAACCTCACAGCACAGCAGATGCTCCCACGTATTTCCTAGTTCATAGTGTAATAAATCAAGGTCTCTTGATTTATTATTACTTATTTAATTAATTAATTTATTCTTTATTATCCTCTCAATGTGGAGGAATGTTTTCCTGCATGTATGTCTGTGCACCGTTTGTGTGCCTGGTGCCCATGTGGGCCAGAAGAAGGTATCAGATTCCCTGGAACTGACTTAACAGGTGGTTGTGAGCTGCCACATGGGTGCTGGGAACGGAACCTGGGTCCTCCGGAAGAGCAGTCAGTTGGTCTTTAGCCAATGTGCCACCTATCAAGCCCCAGACGCTTAAACATTTTGCATTGTTAAAACTAAGAGAGCACTGAATTGGCCAATCTGCTGTAGGCTGTGTGGTGACTCTGAGTCAGGGGCTAAAGACACTGTTTTTCAAAACCCAAAACATGGTTGTACCAGGGAGTACTGGTAGAGGATAGTTGGGGGGGGGGCCCGGGGTCTTTGAAAGAGCCCAATAAATCACATTCCTTCTTTGTTACAGAAAGTATAAACTAATAAGTGTTGTAGAATATTAGTTGAAGATGTGTTACATTGATTTATGCTGTGGAATATTTGTTTAATGAGGCAAGGATGTGTTGTATTCTTTTACGTAGCATTTGTTTAACTCTGTGAAGCTATATTACTTTGCCTGCCTAAAACACCTGATTGGCCTAATAAAGAGCTGAATGGCTAATAGCTAGCAGGAGAGGGAAATAGGTGGGGCTGGCAGGCAGAGGGATTAGGAGGAGGAATCTGGAAAGAGAGAATCAAAGAGTCAAAAAAAGGAGTAGGAGAAGAGGATCCCAGGGGCCAGCCATCCAGCTACACAGTAAGCCACAGAGCAAGAAGAAAGGCAAATACAATAGAGAGAAATGAAAAGCCCAGAGGCCAAAGGTAGATGGGATAATTTAAGAAAAGCTGACTAGAAACAAGCCAAGTGAAGGTTGAACATTTCTAAGTAAAACTAAGACTCCTTGTGTTTGAGAGCTGAGGGACCAGGTCCCCAACGAGCAAAGAGTAAAGAGTGAAAAAAAAAAAATAAAAAAATCAACTACAAATAACCGTAGACAAAACACCCATATGCTTAAAATAATAAATAAAATTGAAGCTTGTGACTCCAGTTACCACCAAGGGCTATGCAGATGCCCAGGGTCTGGTCAGCTACCTGAGACCATATGGCTCAGTCATGACAACAGGGACCATATAGATCTGAGTGACCTGCACTGCCACGTAGGGCCATGCTGACATCTGGGCTTGGGGTACTGCCAAGGGCAATGCATGGGTCCATGGTCCTGGTGCAGCTGGGGTCCATGTTAGTCTCTGTGGCCCATGTTACCACAGGGGGCCATAGGAACCATGCATAGTGAACGGGGAGGGGGGAGGTGGGTGGTGGCACACACCTTTAACCCTCCCCCCCTTGGGATGCAGAGATAGGTCTATCTCTATGAGTCTGAGGCCTGTCTGGTTAACAAGAGCTAGTTCCAGGACAACCAGGGCTGTTATATCAGTAAGCCCTCTTTCAAAAAAAAAAAAAAAAAGGAAGAACCATGCATTATTGAAGAACCCGGGCTGTTCTGATCCAGCACTGCCCTTCTGCTGACCCTCAGAGAGCTGGCACTGCCCCTTGTGGGAGAGCTGGCCCCAATGACATGGACATAGAAGAACTGGCTCTATCCCTCACCTGAGGGAGGTGGTCCCAGTGGCCACCAAATCATTGAGGGCTTTGAGTTGGCCCACCCCAACATCTATCCTACCTATAACCTGCCGGAATATGTGAAGGGACTGGTCCTTAGGAAACACAGCTGCAGGATCTGAGTGACTCAGGGCAACAGCAGGATATCTGAGGGGAGTTTTGGTGAGGGTCTAGTATTGATGGTGTACCAGAGGCCTTGAATCAGAATCAGACCAACAACTCATTTCAGTGAACACTTGCAAGTAAAGCTGCGTGGACAAAAGGGTACACTGCATGACACAACACAGCTCCCAATGCCTCTCAGGCAAGTGAAGAGGTATTGGAGAGGAGAAAGATGGAGGATCGAAGTGGTTTTTTTTTTTTGTTTTTGTTTTTAATTAATATTTTTAAGTTTTTTCTTTTGGAGGTGACACTACAAGGGTATGGGGCAGATACGGAGGAACTGGGAAAAGAGCTGTGTTGTGGTGCATCATGTAAAATTCCCAAAGAATCAATAAAAATCATGGTAATCAAAATTGAAGCTTAGCTGGTCGGTGGTGGCACATACATACCTTTAATCCCAGCACTTGGGAGGCAGAGACAGGTGGGTTTCAATGAGTGTGAAGACACTCTGTTTTACAGTACAGCCAGGACTGTTACACAGTCTTGAAAAACAAACAAGCAAAGAGAAATTGAAGCTCAATGTATTCTCTCAATATTTGGTGAATATTGGTTTAGCTGTGAACAGATGGGTTTCCTAATATAAACCCAGAGTTGTGAGGTTGAACTTTCCTTTGGGCCCTGCCAGCTCACAAAAAAAAAAAAAAAAAAAAAAAAAAAAAAAAAAAAAAAAAAAAAAAAACAGAGACTTATTAATTATGAAAGCTTAGCTTTGGCTCAGACATGTTCCTAATTAGCTCTTAGAACTTAAATTAGCCCCTATTTTTAGATTTCCATTCTTCCATTCTTCCATGTGCTCTCTTGTCTCATCTCCATCCTGCCTTCTCCACATCTGGCTGGAGACTCTACCTTCCTTCTTCCCAGAGCTTTCTCTGCCCACCAGTCCCTGCAGGGACTCCAGCAGGTGGCCTGGGGTTTCCAGTACCCTGTCTAGGGCCACCATAAGCATGGGGCAGGCCACAGCGAGTGCGCTTTGGAAGTACACAAGTCAGAGTTCTCTTGTTCAGACGAAAGGGTCACACTGTAGGTTCACCTGTTGAATGGTGGTCTGCTATCAGGGCACAGCCAAGGTCAAAGTGAAAAAGGAGGAGGCACAGAAGCAGTGGGCGGGGCTTCGCAGAAAGCCCTTACTGTGTTGCTGTGCTGGACTGATTCACAAGAAAAAGTGCCAAAGCTGAAGGCCCACCCTTTTCTATTGAAAAAAAAAAAAAAAAAAGACTGTGATCAGGATGCTGCCCCGAATATAAAGGAAATAGAAAAAAGGAAGCTTGAGAAGTGGACCTGTGAAGGAGCTGCGCTGGATATCCCAGCAGGAAGGAGCGGGGTTGAGAAGGCCAATCCTCCAGCTGGTGGTCCTCTGCAAGTGGAGGAAGGTGGTTGCACTTGACGTGAAATGGTCAGGATAAGAAATAACAAGAGACATCTAGACCAGGTACCTTCCATAGTAGAAGTGCTGCATGGACGTGACGGTCTACAACAACACTACTCATACTCAGACTACACACCAGCGAGGAGAACATCTAGTCTGCTAGAACATAGTGCAGATTCAAATGTCACGGACGCCAGGGGCAACACTGCTCTCCGATATGTTCATCGTGAAAACATTGTGGCTGCCAGACCAAAAATACAGCTACGGATGGAAAAGATGGAAAAAGCAGGGATCGTTCATCCTACTTTAACTTCTTGTAAAGGGAGTGCATAGATGAAAGACAGCCACATTTCAATTTATAAAGAAGCAGACACACATGCAATCGGTAAATGGAGTAGGCTTCCCAAGAAATCCTGTACCAGTGGTCCTGGTCCTGCGTCCTTCAAAAGAGGATGATTTTAACTTTGATGCCCAGCTGGAAGAGGCACGGACCTAAAATATAGGCTGTATGAAAATCGTGCAAAAATGTGAGGACAACTACACAAGCTTGGCAATTCCCCACTAGCTTTACAAAAATAAATACGTTAAGTCCCACAAAAATCAAGCAGGAAAAATCCAATGTTGAAAAAATATCATCTGAGGAAGATAAGGAAAATATTATAAAAGAACACATGTAGCTATTTCCTCTGAATCAAAACATTCCCTGCTAGAGGAGGAGGGAGGCTTTGAAAACTTTAATTAATTGAACTCTATCAGAATACTGGGGAAACGTGAGGGCACAGGAAGCTCCTGGAAGTTACAAGATTCACAAAGTTTCTCCAAAAGGGTTATAGGAGCATCTGCAATTGGAAGAGCATCCTGTGGGTTGCTCCAGGAACACAGCTTGAGCTGCCAGTCATGCTGGGGTGAGCTTTCTGGTGAGTTTCTTCTGAGTAACCCACGGTCCTAAAAGTAACTCCTCTCCTATTTTCCTGTATATAACCCCAGTGAACACTCTGGTGTGCTAAGCCAGACTTTTATGGCACTGTTACTTTGCTTTGTTGTTGGCGCCCTGGCTCTCTAGCAAGTGTCACACAACGATTGTACTGAGAAAATACACCTTCGACTGTGTACTTTAGTGCAAGGAAAGAAGAAAAATGACTTAGAGCTGAGCTAGATTTTTTTTAAAAAAAAAAAAAACAACCTCTAAAATATGACACAAAGAAGTGCCTGTGACTTGTTGGCATTTCCTTGAAGTTCATTGAACTGTTTGTTTAAGTATTCCTTAAACTCTTTGAAATTTTTGATGAAATTTGGTGGTCTTTGTTTCTTTGTTTTGTTTGGTGTCCCAGAGTTCATCTAGGTAATTCTCTTTGGAGAACATTTTGATAGTACTGTTGGATTTGTAGTAAAACATATTGTTTTGGCCTTTTATAAAGATTGTGATTTTATGATGGGCCCTGGACAAGTGAAAATCCTTCATGATTTGTGTATTTGTTGTCATATTTTACTTTGTTGTGTGTATGATGTAATTGGTGTAGGAGGGTCTTCTCTCTATGTGTTACTTTCATTGGTTAAATAAAGAAACTGCCTTGGCTTTTGGATAGGGCCGAATTTAGATAGGTAGAGTAGACCGAACAGAATGCTAGGAGGAAGAAAGCAGAGTCGGGCAGTCACCATGGCTCTCCTCTCTGAGACAGACACCAGTTAGATTCATCCCAGTAAGCCACAGTCAAGTGGCAATACAGATTATTAGAAATGGGTTGAATCAATATGTAAGAGCTAGCCAATAAGAGGTTAAAACTAATGGGCCAGGCTGTGTTTAAATGAAAAAAAAAAAGAAGTGAATGTGAAAATGAGCAATATCGTTTGCACGAAAGTTTGAAGCTCAGATATGTTGAAATGGATATTCTGATTGACATATCTTTAGAAATAAGAACTGAGTTAAGAGATACTCCAGCTGCTTTGATAATGTGACTACAAATCAAATCTGCAACCGCACCTCTCCAGAAGGCCAGGACAAGATTTTTCTAAGAAATTAGAATACCGTTAGCAGCCACCCAGAGAGGTTAAGACACCTGAGCGGCCAGCAGCGTACATTAAGACCATGAATAGTTTAGCATAAACCCAAAACTCCTGGAGATGAAGATGGCCAGAGCTGGAGTTAACATCTTAGATAAAACCAGCCCCTTGGTGCCCAGCCGTTGGAAATCGAAGGGTCGAGAAGAAATTTCCTAGCAGAATGTTTCAAAAATAGAAACCCAGACTAGCTTGTTCCCAGGAAGAGAGTGGCCTTCCCCCATCCCACCTGATAAATTACACCCCGCCACCTGGTTCAGGCTGATAAAGACGGCCTGACTCAGAAACAGGGTGGCCTTGCTCTAAGAACAAAGAACAAGCTGGGAGAGAAAGCAAAAACCTTCAACACCCCCTGACTGCCCTGAAGGGCGGCTTGTGTTTCTCCTGCCTTTAAAAGCTAACCCCACAGAGGAGCTCCGACTTCTCTCTACCTTGCTGCAAGGGGTGTTGGAGATGAGTTCCGAAGCTAGCTTGTATTATGCTTACAAATAAAATCCTGCTAATTACAGTCCCGTCTCTGTTTTTTGGCGGTCTCCCTTGGGGTCGCAATCTGGGCACAACACTAAGAAAGAAAATGGAGCCATACCAACTTCGAATCTGTGGCATTTGGTAGAAAGCCTGGAAGTCTCTGGACTGGGATTATTATATTATTTCATCATTTTCCTTTGGGTTTCAACTGTACTGAGTTGACCAATCCATGACATGTATCAGGCTGGATGTAACACATCTATATCTATTCATCTCTATCTCTATATCTATATTGATATACAGATTGTCTGTTGTGCCCGAGTCCTAGAATACCCCCCAAGAAGACCAACATGGAGCCATACTTCCTAAATGCAAAAGCAAGGTTTTGTATCAAAGTATGGGCTAGCACGGGTCCTCTGCCTCACAGTCTGACACAGCAGATGTAGGGAAAAGGACCCCGTCTACTATTGTAAGGGGTTTATAAGGACAAAAACCACAAAACAGTCACAACGTTACAGTCTCAAAATATAAAATTATGTATCCTATATCATAAAAGACTAGGTGATAGGCTATTATTGTCTAAGGGAGATAGCAACAGCCCCCCTAGTTATATCTCCCAGACAGCTTGCTGACTCTTTGCTAACCGCAGGGGCTATCTGAAATATTACCCAGCTGACAGGGGAACTTGGGTGGTCAACACTCTCTGTATGACTATGGGTGGGGGAATGGGCTGTAGCCAGCAACTTTGTGTAACTTAGGTTTCTCCATTAGCTAATACTTCCCCTGAAGAGGGGTCCCACAGCCTTCAGCTTATCCTGGGAGACTGGGGCGTTGGCCTTGGGGCGTCGGCCTTCATCTTTTCTTTGGCCTTCATCTTTTTCTGGGGGCTGAGGTGTAATTCAAGGTCCCAAAAGGGTCCAGCACAGAAATGGAATCTTTTCCAGCCTTTCAGTCCATTTGCATATTTGAACTTTAGGGGTTGTACGTGGTCTCCATGGAGGCTTTTCTTCATGAGCTCACTAATATGTGTTTGGAATGTTGCTGCCATGGAGATTATGGACAATGGTATTCAAACTTTTAAGTCTCTAGGGTTGCTTGTGCTTTGTGGCTATTTGCTGCCAGGTTGGAACTATTGTTTTAGACCTTTTAGACAAAATTGGCAGAAAACATAAAACGAAAATAAAAGCGGACCTTTACCAAGACAGTGCCCATTGTCTTTCCACGGGGAGAAATTATCCTCAGTTCACTTGTATTACCATGGTGACATATGTGAGTCTCAACAAAGCCCAGCTATACCACAAAAGAGGGCTCCGCACATCTAGCTCCTATTTCTGGCAATTTTGTTGCAATGTCTTTGAATAAAATCTCCAATGTCCTGGATAAAAACACACACTAAAAATACTCCTAAGGCAGACAGAACAATCTGGATAGTGTATGTCAAAATTCTAAGAAATCTCATAAACATGAGGAGAAAAGCAGGTATTATTACAAAGGAGTAAAAAAAAATCAAATGGAAAAAAATAGCCAGTGAATGAACAGAAATATCTGCAAGCTCTCTAAAATAACATTGTTTCTATAAACACAAACAAGCAAGGGATGGTGCCCACAGTAATTGGACATGTGGTTGGCCTCCTGAGGGCTGAAATAAGTAAACAGAGCTGCAAGCACACATTCTTATCCAAGCTGGTCCTTTCCTCCTGCTTATGAGGCTCCTGTTTCTTAGTAGAGCTGCACACAGCGAGATGGGCTTTGAGTTTTGTAAGAGTTCCTATAGTCAGCATCAGTTGATACAAGAACTAGTTTGGTCCAAGGGTGTTTTCTAGTGTTTTGTGACAATTTCTGCAGAAGAAGCTGAAGAGCAAGTCCTCTGTCCTAACCAGTCTACAGAGTGTGGGGATCAAGAGTGGGACAGAAACGCCCAACAGCTTTCTCACTTCTGCTACAACATGGCATGCAGACAGACAACCACTGGTGCATACGTGATATCATTTTGCCTAGGGATGGCACCAGGGAAACAGCTTCATTCTGTAAGTGGCCTGAGGCACAGGGTTTGTGAATACAGAAAGGGTGAGACTCAGGTCTCTCAGGTCCATTTGGCAGCCTGTTTCTCACAGCCTAAATGCTATTGCCAGTTCTTAGCAGTTTCAGAAAGTTGATGAGGACCAGGAGGAAGTGAACAGGAAGGCAAATGAAAAAAAAAAAAAAACACCAAAAAACCAAACCAAACCAAACCGACCAAAGAAACAACCAAGCAAAAATCCTGCTACCAATGTTGTGAGCTGAGATTTTCTGAGCGTCTCACATAAGGTTGACACTGAAGAACCAAGGAAAGAGGAAGGAAATATTGAAAATGAGATTGTGTGGTGTAATGAATGTATCCAGGAAGGGACAAGGGTCAGTGATCTGAACCTGAGTGGAAGTTGTCTTAAGCTAGGAGGAGACATTTCTCATCAGCAAAGAGAAGCAATAAGTCTGGCACTGTTTACATTAAAGGAAGACTTGAGCCTTCATGCCCAAGGTGCCAGTTCACAACCACTGAGCACTTGGGAGACCTTGCACTGACTCCTATACAGATTTCATCTTCTAAACCACCTCCACAAACTGGACTTTCCTGTCTCCATTGTATTGAAGTTGAGAAGCTTGGCTTAGCAGTAGGGACAAATTGTGGCTCAGGTAGTCTATCCCTAGACTGTCCTTCTATAGCAGGAGCATATTCTTATAGAGTCACAACATGAGTTGAGACTGAGAGTGACAGCTGATGCTCAGTGAAGGCAGTTGATGATTTGTCCTTGTGTCTAGTGGAGCGCAAAAACAATGTCCAGAATAACAGACATTCCTACAACTTGGGGCTCACATCTCTTGTGGATATATGCATTATTTCATACCTCTCTACATAGTCATAGTCATGCAAAAATATCTCTTAAGTCTCCCAAATTCCTCAAATAATCAAACGTTCCAAATATTTTCTGAGCATAATTCCAGGGAGTCCAGAAACAGTCTGGTTGGTGTGGGCAGGAAGCAGGAGGAGAAATGTCTACCTTGCCAGTGAGCCCTCTAACAGACAATGCCACCAGGGCACCAGTACCCAGCCTTTGCTATACACTTGCCTTCGCCTCCATCAAGCAAACCTACTCCTGCCCATTTCAGGAGATCGGATAGTATTCCAGTGTCCCACATACTCACCACCCTTCTTTGCCAACCACATTCTCATTCAGATGAGAGTTGTGCTCACATTCTGATCTAGGACTTGACAAGTATTACATAAACATTTAATTCACTTTAGTTTCACTATGCATTTGAGGAGGAGGATCTACACAAAGGGGGGAGGTGATAGTCCCCTTGCCAGCAATTAGATGAACCTGCCATGAAATCTCATTTTGGACTCTTGGTTACAAACTAAACCAGACTAGTAAGTTCCTGGACTGTCAGAGGGGCTCGGCTGCCTCCCCTCAATGCTCTGGCATTCAACACAGTAATCTCCAAAATGGCCAGAGCGTCCTCTGTGCTTCTCAGGTGACCAATCTCTCCTGTGACACTTCGAGGAAAAAATGGTATTTTCATTGATCTTGCTATATCAATATCAGTATTTTTCCCAGAAGGCCCTCCTGAGGATATGAGGAGACAGGCATTATAGGTTAAATTGTTGCCCTCAGCCTGCTCCCACTTTATATGCTAACTGCCCACCCAGTAGTCAGAGGGAATGACTTGCTTTGTATTTCTTTAGCCTTTCCCAGACAGTTTACACACCAACTACTTTTCATCCATAGTCTTTCCATAACAGACACAAGCTGGCCTGTTCTTCAGGAGGATTGCATCTGATGTCCCGTGTTAGAGAGGGTCAACTTTCTTTGGCAATTTTCTTTGAGCTGATCAATTGTTGAGTAACCTGGGAGCTGTTTCCATCATCAAGTGCAGGGCTGAGACTTAATTACATCAGAATTCTAATCTTGGCTCTGACCCTCATTACAGCATCCTTTTGTGCAAGTCCCTTGGCCCCTCTTGGTGTCTGTTTTATATCAGTCAAATGAAGAATATGAATGCAACTGGCCTGACTGTGCTCTGAGAGCAAAGAACAGGAAGCAGATTTCCTACATTGTCCCCAAGTGCTTGCCAAAAATAACCTAGGCAATGTAGCCAGGCCACCTAGTCTGGTGGTAAGCACCCGCTTCATAAATTTATGTCATTAAATGCATTCAAGTCCCTCAATGACAGAGTCATCTTCTCTAGCATCAGTTCTGGGAGTCCGGAGAAGAGTCCCATGAGAGGCGAGGCAGGTTAGACCACAGTGCATCAGAGGGCCCTACCAAGGGTGAGGCATATCCACCTTGGACCATGCTGGTGTGGTTCATTTGTATCAATATAATTCCCAGTCTGCATGCATTTTTACTACCCAACTGATGGCTCCTTTAGAAGTGGGCACAGAAGGAGGGTCCCACTGACTTTTTAGAAAAGGACCTTTCATTTGGACTCCTCTCCCGTTATGTATGCTGATGCAGCCAATACACATTATGACCACAACAGTAACTCAACTCAACATGTACTTAGAGTAATACACATTTCACAGTGGATAAAGAGATATACTAAAGCTTGGTTGAGCCTGCCACAAATGAGGGATGGTGGTTTTTTTTTTTTTCTGTTATGGCTCCATTTTCTTTTGTTTCCCCTCATTTGTTGGGAGACACGAAGAATGTGGGTGACGATCTTACTGCCTCTAGCAAACCAATGTCATTTCTCCCTCTCCTAACCTATTATTCTCGACCCTGCCAATGTGTGAAGAGCCCCAAATGTCAGATGCCCAGTATATTAGGTAACATATAAAACGATGTCTGCAAGATCTTGGGAAATAATTGCAATCACACCAGTGATCCGATCAGAATTGGGCTGTAGTAATGGGATCATGCAAAGCACATAGAGACTCCAACTTCAAATGTGGGGTCTTCATAGACCATCAGGAAATGTCTGAATGCACATTTCTTTCTACACACATGTTAATGACTGGAGAAAAGTTAAAAACAACAGACGTAACATTCCTTTCTGCTTGTCTGTCTTCTGAATCCAGGATACTGTCTCTGACTTTATCTGTTCCTCTTATTCCTTTGTCATCCTAGAAAAAGCAAGTGAGTCAGACCAAGATCCGGGTCATCTCCACTATTCTGTTTATCTTGGCTGGCTGCATCGTGTTTGTGACGATCCCCGCTGTCATCTTTAAATACATCGAGGGCTGGACAGCCTTGGAGTCCATTTACTTTGTGGTGGTCACCCTGACTACAGTAGGCTTTGGTGATTTTGTGGCAGGTAAGCAACCTGGACTTTCGCAGTCACTTGAGCTTTGGTGGGAAAAACATTCTGTTGGGTGTCCTTTTCCAAATCATGGTGCCAGGGTGTTGGGATTTAGCCCTGTTCTAATCTGGTTGGCCAGCATTCCCAAGGCCTTTGGTCCAGGTCCGCAGCTTTGGGAAGAATCAAAATCATGTTAACAGGTATTTGCAGAGGAGGTAAGTAGAAATGGCTCAGTGTTTGTCAACTCAGTGTGATATGAGCAGCATCAAGCTATTTGTTTATTTATTACTTTTTCTGCCTGAGAAGAAAGCCAGGCCCCTCCCCCTCAAGATGCTGACTTACTGGCTGTCATCACTGCATGAATTCTGTAAGGGAGAAACAAATTTCTCACTGAATCTTTGATTTCTCAACTGCATTAAGGTTTCCCAAGTTAACTTGATAAAGGCCATAATCAGCCAAAGATCAGACTCAAGAGCAGTTGACACGGAGGTTGGTCTACAGAAGCAGGCAGGGGAAAGCTCCTCACACTGAGGTGAAAGTCCCTGTCTCTGCTGACCAGACACAGGATCCCCCCTCCCCCCCAGTTGTTTCTTGTGTACAAGACCCAACCACAGTTGTCTGGATGGAGTTCTAAAGCTTGAGGGAGAAACCGAGCTGCAAAGAACAACTTTCAGCATATAAGCATATTCATTCTAGAAGCATATTTAGGCCGCCCCTTTGTATCATCCATAGACGATGGTCCCTGGGGAAAGTCAGATGAGGTTCCAATCTAGAAGAAATACCTGTGAGAGCAGAGGAGGAAGAGCTGCTTCACACCAATGTCAAACACTTCCCAGGGGCATTTGCAAGGGCTGGTGTTTTGACGCTGTCTGGGCTAATATCACTGACCTGAGGACTAAAGACAGCTTGCACACTGGTGACAGACCCCGCTCTCCGCTCTCCAACCAATAGTTCTGGCCAACCTGTCAGTCAGGACAAAGGACAGCTCTGACTGTGAGAACTAGCCAAATGTTTCTGTCTTTCCTCCCTGCTTTTCTCTTGACTGTTGATCAAGAGAAAGTGCTCCTAAAAATGGGAGTGGCCTGGTGAGCTGAGGGAAAAGTTCAAAGCCCACTTATGTTTTTTGGTTATTATTACTAGCTGCTGTGGACTGAACTCTTGGTACATGCTGGCCCTTTATCCTCAGACCTCTATCGTTTGGGTGGGTCTCTTCCTTACTAGAGATCACAGAACTGTACTTCCTTTTCACTCAGAGGCCTCCATAGACTAAGATCTCTTAGCATACATAATGCTGACGGAATGCACCATGTTCTTTAATTTATCCATATGTGATATGTGTGTCTGTAGGAGCATAAGCACATGTGTGTGGGTGCAGGTATTGAGTGTCCTTGATTGTCATTCTCTGTCCACTCTTTTGAGGCAGGGTCTTTCCCTAAATATGGGGCTCAGATTTTTTTTTGTTGTTGTTTAGACCAGAAGCTATCAAACCCCAGTAATGTTTCTGTTTCTGTCCTGCTTGGAGCTGGGCTAACAGGCATACATGGGATGTCCAGCTTGGGAGGCGGGTGCTGGGATCCCAGCTCAGGTTCTCATGCTTGTGCAGCAAGTGCTTTTGAAATTGCTGGGCTGTTCATTCAGTCTCTCCCAAAGTCCAGTTCCCAGAGCTCACGTGGATCGACCTGTTGAGTATTTGTGGAAAATGTACTCAGTGGGTGTTTTCATCAGTGTATTTATTAATAGAGTGCACTTGGTACCTCCAGAGGATTGACTATGGGAATCCTGTAGACTCTAAAATCAGCAGATGCTCAGGCCCCTCATGAAAAGCAATGTAACGTTTACCCAGAATTGACACGCATTGTCTTGTGCATGTTAAACCATCTGTGTGCAGATGTCTTGTACTTAATGCAATGTGAATGTTATGCAAACAGTCAGCAAGCTACAGTGTTTAGCGACTGATAAGAAAAAGGCACGCACGTGTCCACCTCTGGTTGAATTCACCCAGACAACTTGTGGATTTGGAGAGTCAATATTCTGACTGACAGGGAGGATTGCTGGACTATTCAAATGATGTATATGACCAAGAGCTGGTGGTCACTGTGATCTTACTGGGTATCATCTCTACTAGAATCCGACTGGAAATGCGAACCACTTGGGATTGATTGTTGCTTCATTTTGCAGCTGACCCACTTGGGGACAGCCTAGTGGCACTGCAGTATTTCACAGCTCTGAGTTGGGACTGCACACAGAGCTTGCCATTCTGGCCATGGCTGATGAATGTCTACACAGAAGGATGTGGTCTGTGTTGTTGGCTAGTGTCTGCCCCAGTGACAATCTTGTCTGGGTTCTAGTGACTTGCAAAGGCAGATACTTAGTCCAAAGTGGAAAGAGCACAAAGAAATGAGTCCAGCACACAAAGAAAATGAAATTAGCATCAATTTTGAAGAAGGTTAGCCGCAGGGGAGAAAAAGAAGGCACCTGAGCCAAAGCAAAGAGACGCCAGACACCTCAGAACCTTGTGCCAGAGCTGGGAATCCTTTTCCTCCCTATTTTTTTCTATCATGTTTTCCTGTACTTATGAATATGCACAATGCATGTACCTGGTGCCCTTCAGAAAAGAAGATGTCAAATCCCCCAGAATGTGAGTTACATTCACCTGTGGGTCCTCTGCATGAGGACCCCTCAGGCACATCTCCAGACCTATTCTTGTTGCCGTAGAATTCATGGGTTGTGTCTTAGAGTAGGTTTGGATTTATTAAGAGCCATGGGTCCCAGTGGGTGTGCACCAGGCTTTTCAAGGTATTCTTGACACAGTAGAGCTCAGCACAGTTTCGATGATGCCAGGTATGGAGGTAACCATGACCCAAGGGGAAAGGCTAGAGATCTTTCGTCACCCAGTGTCCTAATGTGAGTTGTTTTAGAGGCACCCTGCCTGCTCTCTGGGTGAGTGAGTGGTGCCCTCAGCAGTGCTGGTACGGAGGCTCGAACAAGTTGGTTAATTATTTGGAATAAATGACCATTTCTCTCACTGGAATAGCTAGTCAATACCGTTAGGCAACTGGCCAATTTGTTTTGATGGATTTTTTTTTTTTTACTGTAATCCTTATTTATACGATGATGAGATTGAACTAGTTGGTCTCACAGGTACTGTTTAGCTCTAGGATATGGTGATTCTAATTGCTTGGCCTAATTGACCCCAGGATGAGCGTCATGTAAACACCATCCCTCTCACGTTAGCATTGGATTGCTACTTCACAGGTAAAAGTCTCAGTAACGTTGTCAAATCTAATTCTACTTCATTTTCTACCCACTCGTTTTCTTGGTAAATGCACGCAGAATTTTGAAGGAAACAATTCCAAGTGCTTGAAATCTCACTCTTTCTTTCCCTTTCTTCCCCTTCTCTGCCTCTACTCTTTCCTCTACCCTCCCTTCCCCTCCCATTCTGGCTTCTCCCTCTTCCCTGTTCTCTCCCCTTCTTCCACCTCCTACTCCTTCCCACTCTGTCTTCTTGTTCCCCCTGCCCACCTCCCTTCTCTCCTTTGAAGAGTCAAGTTCTCATTACGTAGCTCTGGCTCACCTGGAACTCACTGTATAGCCCAGGCTGGTCTTGAATTGACAGTGGATCCTCCTGTCTTTGCTTGAGTGACAGGGTGTACTGCCATGCTGAACCCTCACAGTGGTAAGGTAAATTTAGGGAAGTTTGGTAAAAACAAAATATCAGGTGGGCTGACTTCTGAGATACTTTTTCTGTGAAGGCCAATTCTTTGCCAGTGAGAGTAGATAACTCCAAGTGGCTACTGACATTTCTCTGTTGCAGAATTGAGGTTTATTTTTAGTGGTTAAGAATCAAAGAAATTAAGCTACAAGCAAGCCTCCAGCTTTTGTGATGTTTTGTATCCTGTAAACCTAATGGCTCTCACGGGATTATGGAATGATAGTTTTCTCCATGAACTGGAACGTGCTCTGTGAAGATCAACTGCTAACCATTTGCTTGTTAAAGTACCATTTGCTTGTTTTCAGGGGGAAATGCTGGCATCAACTACCGAGAGTGGTATAAGCCGTTGGTGTGGTTTTGGATCCTTGTTGGCCTTGCCTACTTCGCTGCTGTCCTTAGTATGATAGGAGACTGGCTGCGCGTTTTATCCAAAAAGACGAAAGAAGAGGTAGGACTCCTTCCTGATCCCCAAAATGTCTGTGACGTCCCATTAGCCCTTGTTGAGAAATGCCTGTTTCTGAGTCCAGGAGGGGATTTTATGAATTTTCTTTCCATCTATTTAGAAGCAAAGTTGAGTGGACAGTAGTCATTTCTAGAACCTTTAGTAACTTCTTAAAAATGTTAAAAAAAGGGGGGGGGAATGGCCAGCAAGGGTGGATGGTTGCTGCAGGAAGAACACAGTTGTCTGTGTTAGCAGACACATGGGAGGCTCTGTGTACTTGTAGGGAGCCTGGGGAAGCTGGCCTGTCCTCCATGAGGTAAAAGTCACTGAACAGTGGCCAGCCAGAGGGCCATATTTCCCATGTCCCACCATTGTCAAATTCTCAGATTTTATTCCTGATACCTACAGTCTTCACTCCTAGATTATTATATGAAACTCTGAACCACAGGTTCTTAACTTTCCTAATGCTGCAACCCTTTAATACAGTTCCTCCTGTTGTGGTGACCCCCAACCATAAAATTATTTTATTGCTACTTCATAACTGTAATTTTTCTACTGTTACAAATTGTAATGTAAATATTTGATATGCAGGATATCTGATATGTGACCCCTGGTGAAAAGCCTTGTTTGACTCCCCAAGGTTGCAAAGGCAAGAAAAGGAAGACAAGAAGAAAAGACACATTCAAAATGTCATTCCTCTGTGAGGAGAGGAAATTACGTAGGTGGGGGAGGGAGCGAAAAAGGACACGAGAGGGACAGACACTTCCTTTAATGGTAGCTGCTCAATTCGTTTGGTCTAAAGGGACCTGGGAGACAGCTGCTGAAGGAGCTTTCCCCCTCCCACAGTTCATAGGCTTATACTGCTCCCAGCTTGTGTAAATGCTGACAGGGCCATTTCCAGGCGGATTCCCCTGATGACTAACTGACCCGCTGAATATTGATTAAAAAAAAAAAAAGAAGGGCGACACCGTACAGACTTTGCTAGATAGTAAACCTCGAGTCATTCACCTGTATAGGGAAGCAGGATGCATACGGGTACCTCATGCCCTGTCGATTAGGCAACCAAGGAATTTGGCAACGAGTCTCTGGCAAAACTTCACTCTCTAAGAAAGCATTTTATGTGGCTTTTGTGAAAAATGCCCTTTTCCTGCATCTTAACCATGGAAATGTGGTTATCAGGCCCCTTGGAGGGGCTTCCTCAGCCAAGACAAGTCCCTTCGCACAGGGTTGTAGCGTGACTGTCCCTATAGAGGGGGGCTAACTGTCCATCACAGTTTGCCCAGGACTTAGGGGACTTCCTAGGGCACAGGATTTTTTTCTTTCTCAGTACCCCAGAATCAACCCCTAAGGCCTTGCACATGCAGGTGCTCTTCTCTGGAGTTCTATCCTCAATTTTCGGAATTTAGGAAGCTGGGACAGGCTGGTCATCTTACCCAGACAGAAGTATGGCAAAGACAGGAAAGGACAAAGATTTGTTGAGCACTGACTTTATGGCCAGGACTGAGTTAAGTGTGGCCTTTAATGTTATGATAGAAATTCCATGAGACAGATTTGTGTAAAAAAAAAAATGGGGCCTTACAATGAACAGAAAGAGAGAGAGCAAGTGGAACCCAAATCCTGTCCTCTCCTCTAGATGCTATCTGCCTCTATTCAGTCATAATTTCCAGGCTCTCCCTACTTCATTGGTCCATCACTAGCCAGTCCAACATGGGTGACTAACTGGATGGCAGGAGTACCAGAGAAAACAGACAAAGTGTTTTCTCTTTCCTTAGACTATCATTGCTCCATCTCCCCCCAGAGACAGCCTCCCTCCTGGGATGCCTGAGGGCTGTGGGATTCTGAGAAGCATGAAGCTGGGGGGGATTTCTTAGTTTGTTCTTGCTCCTCTGTCTTGTCCAGGTGGGTGAGATCAAAGCCCATGCAGCCGAGTGGAAAGCCAACGTCACCGCCGAGTTCCGGGAGACCAGAAGGCGACTCAGCGTTGAGATCCATGACAAGCTGCAGCGAGCAGCCACCATCCGCAGTATGGAGCGCCGGAGGCTGGGCTTGGATCAGAGGGCCCACTCTCTGGACATGCTATCCCCAGAGAAGCGTTCTGTCTTTGCAGCCCTGGATACGGGACGTTTCAAGGCTTCATCCCAGGAAAGCATCAACAACCGACCCAACAACCTGCGCCTTAAGGGGTCAGAACAGCTCAACAAGCATGGGCAAGGCGCTTCTGAGGACAACATCATCAACAAGTTTGGGTCCACCTCCAAACTCACCAAGAGGAAAAACAAAGATCTCAAAAAGACCTTACCAGAGGATGTTCAGAAAATCTATAAGACCTTTCGGAATTACTCTCTGGATGAAGAGAAGAAAGAGGAGGAGACAGAAAAGATGTGTAACTCAGACAACTCCAGCACAGCCATGCTGACGGAATGTATACAGCAGCAAGCTGAGATGGAGAATGGAATGGTACCCACGGACACCAAAGACCAGGGGCTGGAGAACAACTCATTACTTCAAGACAGAGAGTGAATGATAAAGACACTGGAGTTGGACTAAGTGTTGTCTTGTTTTGTTGTTTTGTTTTCGTTTTTTTTTCCTTTTTAAAATATTCACACTGAGACACGTGCCTTAAATAGACTTGTTAGTCCAAAATTACATAACATTGAAGAATATATTTCACTGTGCCATACACAACTGAAAGCTTGCTCTGCCAAAAGGAATCAGATAAGAGCTTCATTTCAGATGGTGGCGGCAGGACACAGGGGAAGTTTGTGCACACGTAGCAGGTGTCGCCTGTCCCCGTGAGGGGAGCTCCAGTGGCAGGCTATAGCCCTCACACAGTGCCACTCTGACGTGGGACGTAGACAAGGGCAGCTATTCCTTCGACTAGCCTCTGAGAGGACAGGCTTGTCTTGTGGACGGAGTCTCCGTTCCTCAACCTTCCTTTAGTGATAGGTTACACACCAAGGGGGCAGCTGTTCACAGGTGGCCTAGTTACTTTAACTAGGGTTCGAGTGAACATTTTTGGCATGTCCTCAGCTTGAGTTTTGACAGGCCACGGCACAGAACTCCTACTCCAGACGAATGTTCTTGGGACCCAAGGGTACCTGGAGTTTGTTGGAAGCTGATCAGAGCACATGTTTAATAAAGGTGCAATTGCTTTTCTCATTAAAAAAATATCACAGACTCCTCCCACTGTGGCAATCTCCTTAACCAATGGGAGAAGCCTACTGAACTTCGTCCTTTTCACGGGATAGGTAGTTCAGGCAGGCTGGCAAGCATTGGTGAAAGCGCCACCTCAGCTACTGCCAGGTGGGAAGGCAGATGTATTTTCTTCAGCGGGTGTGAAGGTGAAAATAGCTGATTTTGGAGCATCCATCCTCACTTTTCTACGGGAACACTTTCATTCTAACTTCTTTTGATAGGCGGGAGGAAATACCAAAATTATTGCCTTTTGCATGATGCCAGTGGCTTGCTGCTCTGTCTAGCTGATCCTAATTTTTTTTTTAAATAAAAGTAAAAATAGACATCTTGTGTTTGTGAGACACATCAAGGAGGACCCTGGCATCTTTTCATCTCAGGGCTTTTTGTCCTTTTGGGTGTTTTAGAGTAGACATAGCTATGAGACTCAATCTATTTCCATACAAGAGGAAAGTGAATCTCTCACCCAATCCTTGTCTATTAAGATCGAAATGGTTTTAAGTTGTTTGCAGCTTAAGTGCCATTAACACCATCTAAAAATAATACTGAAAAGGAGTATTGAAAAGAGTCCACTTCATTCTTGCATTTCCCCATGTCTTTATCAATTTCATTGTATGCCTACCTTTCTTTATGCCTTTATTATGGGGGCATAACCCTTCCTTGTCGGTCCATCTCACGCCTGCTACTCACTCAAGTGGTATCTCCCCTGTCATTGTCTCTAGGCAAGCAATGATCAACATGCGCTAGCTATGCTTGCTTCTCGGGTTACAATGTGCAGAGAAGGAACACTGTTGGAAAGGTCCACTTGCAGGTTGTGGGAGGATGATTTTCAATAGATTTTTATTGGGAAGGGGAAATTCATAGTAGGCTTTTTCTCTCACGTGTGTGTGTTTCAGCTTTAACCAGATTTGGTTGGCGTGTTGGTTCAGCTAGCTAGTGTTCTGGAACCCTGCATCTAAACACTGGATTCTGTAATATGAGGAAGTTGCTGGCTAGAGGTCTTCTAGACTCAGTACCATCTTTGGGGATTTCATGTAATTTTCTGTAACTAAGTTCACAGAGCGTATTTAACACAAGCTCACAGCACAAGTGGAGACTTCCGGAAACCATCTATCATGTCTGAGGGGAAATTTATGCCCATGGCCTCCGTGACCACTGGTACCATGGGAGATCCATCACCCCTGCCTGTCTCTCTGACATGCACTGCTTACCGCTGTCCCCTTCTTGGAACCCAGAAGCCCCGTTTCCCAGATCCTAACCCTTTAGGATCTTGTTAGAGAGCTGAGAAGTCAAATGAGAATCACTATGGTGAGGTCTTTTCTGTCAAGGGTTTGTCTGGACTAACTTCTCCATCGGAACAGAAGGTTGGCTCACTGATACAGGTGTGGATGCAGGGCCTCTACTACAACGGACTCGTTGTGCTAAAGAACAGATAGACAAGTGGGATTTCTCTTATTCTGACAAGTTTCCCAGTGAAACTGCATGTGGATCTCATTCGTTTAGGTTGCCACTGTATGGCACCTTGCTATGTCTTTATGGTTGTATTAAAACTGCAGGCGCTGGATCTGTATCCAGTAAAGGAGCTTCCCTGTTGTTTGCACAGTGCCTTTCATGGGATTGGCACTGAATGGTACGTTTTATGGCACTCACTGAAACCTCGCCACAGCATGTGGGAAGCATTTACACATCCTTTGTAGAGATGAGGATACAGAGACTCAGGGAGGTGAAGGAGCTTACCCGCAGTACACAGCAAGAGGGCCGTGGAGTCTGTTCGCAGTTTTGCTGCAGTGTCCACCTCCTGCACCTTTGTGAATGAGAGCGTGTGCGTGTGTGTGGTTGTGTGTGTCCCAAGTGTGAGCACGCACACATCTTACAAGTTTCATGAGCACAGCTGACAGGGAGGAGGAGAAGACAGGCATTTTTATCCCTATGAGGGCATGACGTTTTGGCTTAATCCTGGCCTTTAAGGTTGCCCTCGAAGACACATGTATGCTCTTGGCTTGGGGATGCCATAGACAGCACCTTTTCTGTGCCACTGGAAATGCCCCTCAAAAGCACTCCTTTGCACTTTACTTGATTTTCACACAGAAACTCTTCATACAACAGGAATTAGACAGCTCAGAGGTCTTAGATACATGAGCAACCAGATGGAACAGGTGTGCGAGTTGGTGTGTGCATAGATGTATTCACAAGAATCAAACCACAGTAATACTGAGAACCAAGCATGACCTTGGACTGAGAGTGTATAACCCCTTCCCTGAGTGTTGGATGCAGGTTTGAAATGATGTCACAGAAGACCCTCTATGAAGATAGTGTATGTGGGCAAGGTGTTCCAAAAACTATGAAGTACTCTCCAAAGGAGAGGCTGGAGAATGAGAAATGTAATTTCTCTTCGTGTATACATGCTAAGCCTGTAGTTATTGGTTGTTTGGATGTTACCCCTGTAAAGATGGAGGCAAATAACAAATAGAACATATGTGATAAGACAGCTGCTATGTGTTCTATACAAACAGCCCAGGCTCTCCCCTTCCCATCAGTACCCCCTGCCTATCTATCTCAAGTCCAGAATACATGTATGGATGTTACATTTGGGAAGGGCACATGTTTGGTGTCTTCAGCGGGAAATTTTGTGCTTTATTTGGCATCTGGGTATAGAACTGTCCTCTCTTCTGGAGGCTTACTGGAAACTGCCCAAAGGACAGTTTCGAGAGGCTATGTTCCATACCCAGTCCGAACTCAGTAGTGATTCACTCTGGCAGTCTGTTGGTTTGGGTACAAGGCCGTGCAGTGTGTATGTGTGTGGTGTGAAAGGGATCACTGGCCTATAATTCAGGTATCTAGGATGACTGTGCTCCACCACATTTCCGCCTATGCTCATGGGCACACTGCTTCCTCGTACCTCAACTGCACACCAGCGGAACTGAGCACAGGTTATGACCAACCATTTTTCCAGTTGTGTAGTGTGCTGAGAGAATATTTCCCAACCCATGAGTTAAGTTTAATCAGAAAATTATTAAGTTGGATCTCTGAATATTAACGGCCCCACTCCTATCCTTGGCGGGTTTTTTTTTTTTTTTTTTTTTTTTTTTTTTTTTTTTTTTTTTTTTGCATGGTCGATGGAGACCAAATGTATTTGAGGGACTGGTGTCCAAATTAGGGTCACATCCCATATAGGCTCTCCCCACTGACCTAGTAGGCACACCTTCACCCGAAAGCTCACGGGATGCAGGAATTTGGGGGGGCGGGATGGGTTAGGGGCAGGGCAATGGTGTTAAAACTAGTCAAAGAATTGTAAGCCTTTGCTATTTGCATCCAGTTCTACTAAAGGTTCCCTTTGATTGAGATGTCAATTCATGTCCTTCTCCTTCCCTCCTTCCAGCACACAAAGGCACATGTGCATGTAGGAAATGACTTTTTGGCTTTCATGGGAATAACTTCACGTGGAAAGTTCTAGTTGTATGAAACAGTAAACAACTCCTGCCCCTCTTCCGAGGTGTCATTTCCTGGGCAAGCCCAAGCTGCATGTTGGTCTGTACGCTTGGTTTGAGGGAACTGGTGAAAACGTGTGCCAGGGTTCTGACGGAGGGAGTTGTGGCTCCCTGGACTGGGGACGACCGTCAACCATCCAGTGTACAGAATGGTTTCAGCGTTAGAGCGAAGACACAAAAGGGCACGAAGTAAAACAAACTTGCAGAGCCTCTCTGTAAAAGAAAATGAGCCCTGCTGCCCTCTGCAGTGTGGTCCTCGGCGTTTTGCCTATGCTCCATCTCTGGCAGTCTTTCTCACTGTTAGGATACAGCTGTGTGCAGAGACAGAGGCTGAGGGTACATGGGAAGCCTCTCCTCGTTAATGATGACCCCAAGAAGACTTGCGATGTCACTTTCATTTAGCATTGCGGGTGCTGTTGAGTCTGCATATGCTGCGACAGTGGCAAAGCTCTGATAGAATCCTATACTGTGTGCCCTTGTGCAGGAGTCACGCCATGTCTCATCACCCTTTCCAGGCTCTGTGTGCTTCTTGGTCCTCTCATGTTTGTAGAGCACACAACACCGGCTTAGTGGTATAGAGGAGGAGAGGTGTTTCTGACCTCTTGGATGGGATTATCATTTTCACAGGTACCTGAGTTGGGGACCCCCTTATGTTCTTTTTCCTTAAGTGAAAACAGTTTCCTATGCATTCAAAAGAAGCCCCTTTGAGGAGACTTCCAGTCCATTAACTCAGTAGGCTTGCACTACAGAGGCTGCTGCACAGTCTTGGCCCTGTGGCTAGTGCTCTGGCTGGAAGAGGGAAGCTGCAGGCATGCCTAGAAGTGATCTGCAAGTCACCATGTATGCGAACCTTTGTTCCTTTTCTGTCCCTGAGCTGCAGGAACCCAGTGATGGCAGATGATACACCCAAGTGTGGAGATGTTTTGCTTATTTTTCTCTCTGTAGGATTTCATGGTGCTTATTTTTAATAATGTGTGTGTGGGGGCACTTCAAACTGTTCTTAGGAGGAGAGGTGGAAACCTGCTTGTAACATTTCGATAAGCTGTGCTGCTATTGTCCTTATTTGATGATGTAATATTTTTTTTCCAATGATGGAGAACATTGCAACAAAGACCTTCTGGAAGATCCAGTCTAACGTCTGTCCTGTTTTCCTTTCTTTGATGGGATGTGTGTGGTTCATAAGGTGGGATTGGACACGCTGCTCAGGACCACAGGATAGGCTCCTTCTGTCTGATGAAGTCACCACTCACTCATCCGCGTATTGCACGGTCTTCATGAATACAGCTGACCAGGGACAGTCCTGGTTCATGTTTTTATTGTCTGCCTGGGCCTGTCACAGCATGAAACACATGCTGGCAGTTCACAAAGATTGTTTGAAAACAGCACAAATAGTTCAGTGGATCTCCTTGGCCTTTGAGATAAAATCCAAGAATAAGGTCTACCAGGCTCTGCTCTAAGTCATGACTTAAACTTAATCTCTTCTGTCTCCATTTTGAATGACTTTTGACCTCTTTTATTCTATGTATTTATACCTGGGGTCCTTCCAGGAGTCAAATTTTCTTGTGTCCCATTCCAACTTGAGTTCTTTGGAGCAAAGTAGAAGAGCTATCCCTAAGAAGTCCTTTCTTGACCTTCTCCAACCCTTGAGCAAGTTTCTTGCCTTCAGCCCAGCTTGACCTTTCTTCCACCACGTCGCTTGCTGGACTGGATTTGCACTGATGCTCCCCTTGCATGTTTTAGATGAGAAGCTCTTTGGGCAGGGACTGTGTTGACCATTCCTGTCCTCTGCACTGAACAAGATACTGAATACAGGACAGACACAAGCAAGCGGGACAGTTTGAATATGATTGCTGCAAGACTGATGGCTCAAGTCCTTTCACCTCCAACTCCTTAGTATCATCTTAGTAAACCTCAATCAAATCAAGTTCACTTATAAAGAAAAGAACCTCAAAAAACAAAAACATAAGCCGGGCAGTGGTGGCGCACGCCTTTAATCCCAGCACTCGGGAGGCAGAGGCAGGCAGATCTCTGTGAGTTCGAGACCAGCCTGGTCTACAAGAGCTAGTTCCAGGACAGGCTCCAAAACCATAGAGAAACCCTGTCTCGAAAAACCAAAAAAAAAAAAAAAACCCATAATTCCAAAATTTTAATCGCAAGTAGCAGTTGAAACATTAGACCGGTAGGGTGACTTTAACAAAGGGCAGCTCTCATTTAGATCATTGGATACTGGCAGTGCCCATTTCAAAGCCAGTATCACTATAAAAAGAATTGGGAGTTATATGTAGTCAGGGAATAAGAGATTATGCTCCCCGGGGATATCTGCTACCCCAGGTCATCCCTGTGCTTGAAGTCCTTGTCCTTCTCAACCTTCCCATCCCTGTTAACCTGGCTGCATTGTTAGAATCCACATTAAGATTCTACTCCCAGGTAGTAACGCTCAAAATATGCTGGAGGGACCCTTGTTGACCTTGAGAAGCTTTCAGGGGCTCCATGAGGTCTGAACCATTTCCAGCATACTACAAAGACCGTATTTGCCTTTTTTTTTTTTTTTTTTGTTCTCATTTTTCTCCCCCACAACTGAGTCTTAACACACAGGCAAGGGAATCTGATACCTTCTGATGAGCATCATTTTTTTCCCCCAAAATGACAGCAAAGGGCCTGCATTTCTTAGAGTATAAAAGGTACCACGTGTAGTAATTCTGTTAAAAAGGGTTTCCTGCTTGCCTTCATAGTAATGGATCACAGCTGTGGCCACAGAACTGTTCTTCCAGACTTTCCCAGTTGCTCCTGAGAGAAGCACAAGGTTGTTTCTTGGCCCCTGTGTAACTAGTTGAGGCATTTTCCAGTTAATAATGTGTTGGTGGGCACTTCATATTGTTCTTAGGAGAAGCGGGAATTTTCTTGTAACCAATAAACTGTTTATTGAAGCTCTCTAGACACTTCTCTGGAACTCCTAAAGGACATTAGACAGTCTTCTGGTGATGCCGTGGTCACATCAGCCTTTTGTTCTTTTTTTCCCTATATAGTGCCAAATTCCTAGAGGGAGCTCTCCTTCCCTGGTTTTCAAGGAGGTTGTGTGGGACACAGGGGAGAGTTAAAAAGATGTATGCCATAAACCACAACATTGAGCAAAAGGAACCTGCAGAGTCCCAGCAGAAGAGAGCTCCGACTTGGCTGAATTGGAGGTAGGATGCCTCGAGTCTGGTGCAAAGGGCAATAGGACAGGCAAATAGAAACTCTGGAGAATTTCTGGAATCAGAATACTGACCATTCTGACAGGACTGCCCTGGTTACATTTATGAACTTGCATCAACCAAGGGAGTCAAAACAGTGCAAAATGTTTGCAACAGAAACATTAATTTAAAAATGCTAGCGCACATCTGAGTGTGTGCTGTTCAGAATCTTTTGAAGTTGGAAAGGCCAACAAGTCCCCACACTTTCAGTGCCTTTGTCTGAAATGCTTCAAATGTCTGTTATTTCAATTGTTTTTCTTCTTACATACCAACAGTCACCCAAAGTTGGCACACTTAGAAACAAAAAGCACATTTTCTCACACAATCAATGGAACAGTCATGCTTATGACTGAATGAGTTTGGAAGACCGTCTCCTATTATTTGGGGTCATTTTGGATATGTAAGAATCTTCCTTCACTTGTGCTGAAATTACAGACGTTTCCAGTATAGCCGCCGGCGTCTTTATCAATTGCCCACATCAATAGACTATTTGAATTATTTGCCAGAGCTTTAGGCAGGACTTTCGACACCGTGAACTCACATCACGATGGAGAACTTTGGAGACTGCTGACCTCCACCGTCAACCGTAACTGGAGCAGAAACAGGATGGCCCATGGTGCCAGCATAACTTACAACTGTACATTTATTTTCCTTCTCATTTTTGAGATTATAATTACATCTTTCCTCCTTCTAAACTCTCTCATATACCCCTCCTCACTCTCTCCCAAGTCGTGGTTCTTTTTGGCATTGACTGTTATTACATTTCAACTTTTTATACAGAGCATTCGCTTATGCCTTAATATCTTGCTCTTCCTTCTTAAAAAAAAATTTAAGGACACAGAAGGAAGAAAATAATGAGCCACTCCTATTTCCATAAGTGGATATGAATCCAGAGCAGTTTCTCTGCTTATTGCCCAAAGTGGGAGGAAGAGAACTGACTAACTAAAAGCAGTGGTAACTGGCTAAAGATGCAGGAGCTATCTGGCCTTTGGACATTTATGGAGCCCTATTCTGTATTAGGCCTTGAGGGGCGGGGGACAGGGCCATCTTAGCCACATAATGACACTTCAAGTTCTTACCTGGTAGAGTTGAGCCACCCTGTGCCGTGTGTTCTCGGGAGGGAAGCGGAAGGAAGGAAGATGGGATGTGATTCTGTTCAAAGGTAAACAGAATGAGCATGCCAGAGACGGGAATTAAGAGAGTCCCCTGCTTAGAGTGCACCAAAGCAGGCTCCCCAGAAGAGGTAGGGGCAGGACCTGTCAGGAAGCAGGGGAACTTGAATAGCTCCAACACCGTGTAATTAAAAAAAAAATTACATAGTGTATCTGTGCTGAAAATACTGTGAATGTTCACTATTGCTACATGACATTTCCTGTGGCGGCGGTGGCGGTGGCAGTGGCGGGGGCGGCGGTGGTGGAGGTGGCGGGCTTTCAAATGACTGAAAATGTATCACAGATGCTAAGCCAAAGTGAAACGCAAACAGAAGATCAGCACTACTGGCAATGGATTCCAACAGGAATTCTAACTCCTTCTGAGAGCAAATGTGATTGACTAACACACAAGAACATTAGTGTTTCTCCTTCTCTCTGCCCTCCCACCCCCATGCCCTTCTTCTGCCTCCAGCTACGCAGATACCATGGTCTGCTTTCATTTCCTCTAGAAAGGTACATGGCGGCTGGAGTCATCCTGACTCTTTATGCCAGAAATACAGAGGAGTTTTGGAACACGGCTCTGGGAGAAGCAGGCTTCTCCTTAGGTTGGAGGACAGGGCACAGAATTTGGCCCTACTCTTTGCTCAGTACCACAAAGCGAGAGGATGTGTCATTGCCAATGGCAACGAGGGTCAGGGCCATGCTGCTGAGTGGAGAGCTGGGATCCCAGCCCGAAATGGCTGCCTGTGCACACACCGTCTCCCATCGTGGTAAAAAGCTCGTTCTGGGAGACACAGGTGCGATTTACAGAAAGGGCTTTTCCACTTCTTGCACACATACACAGACTTTTCCACTTTCTCTTTTCTGCTCTAAATTGTTCTTTTTGACTTGTATCTGTATCTTAGTGTTTCTGAGACAGAAGCAGGAGAAGGTTGGCATGCGGGACACTATGAATATGAGCATCAACCATTTCAGTAGCTAAAAAAAAAAACCTTTCTTCAAAGAAGGAGCAGAATAGGCAGTTTCGTGTAACTGGGCCCCAAGAACATCCACAATAAACTCTTACTGTCTTACACCTTTCTGCCTTAGTGGGTAGTTGTGAGGATGCAGAGGAAAGTGTACTTCCCAGAGACTGAGCAGAGTTTGTCTCCTCCTGGGAGATGGGGGAGAAATTGAGGATTGCCCTGATGGGAAAGGGGACCCAGTCAGATGCATGACCAAACCAGGCTGAAATGCCTGACTTCAGGCCCAGCAGGACTGGCTATTCTCTGCGAGCCAGATACCTACCAGTTTCTACTCTCGTGCAAGCTGCCTCCCCTTGTTCACCTCTGCAGAAACTGGAGAGCCGGTAGGGCCAACATCCTGTCTATATGTGGGAAGGAGTTAGTTAGCCCTTTGGAAGTCACAATATTTTGGTTGCACAATTTGAATGAGCCTGGTAGTATTACACAGCATAAAACCTTTTTCTCCTTGGATTTTCTTTTTTCTCCCCCCCAGTCTACTTCCTGTGTCTACCTACTTATCCTAACTCAAGCAAGAGAAGTAGACACAAATGGGAGGAAAGCAGAAATAGTCTAAAATAATTCTGCCTCTTTATTCCCTTGGATGCCTGGATCCTTGAGGGAATCCTAACAGCATAAAAGTAAAATGAGAACATGATATGGGATACAGGCAAAACATCAAAAAAAAAAAAAAAAAAGACAATGGAATCCAGGCATACTTGGGGACAAAAAAAATTCTCTTAGCTTGGGCAGATAAAAATAAGGAAAAAGGTAGGGGCAATCCAGAGGAGAGAGGCCCACACAGGGCATTAGATCAGAGGACACCCAGGTAGGGGCATGGACTCTGAAAAGGGTTTTAAAAGCTAGACTCCCCCTGGATAGCAAGCTAAAGGGATAAGAATATGGCTTACTTTGCTCCGAGCCAGGCACAGAACAGGCATTATCAGAAAATGCCCCTAAGCCTAGGGAGGGCCAGGTTCTCAGCAATTAAGAAATTTAGGAAAGATGACTTCAGAAACAATCTAAAGCAGAGGTTCTTAACCTGTGGGTCTCAACACCCCGTGGGCAACCTACCCTTTCACAAGGTTCGCCTAAGACCACCAGAAAACACATGGTCTTAGGAACTGAGACACCGCGCTTCTGTCTCCAGCTGCGTCTGCCTAGACGCAGATACACCCACGTACGAGTACCCGGTGTGATGACATCATCAGGCCAATCCATCCCATAAACCCTGAACAAATACAGGAGGGTGTGATAGATGCCCTAATGTCCTTAGACAAACATGTCACCTGTGTATAGAGCAACTACCACGTTGAAGGTAGCAGTGCTGTAGGTAAAATGACACTGCAGGAATGGTCATTACTTGGCAAATGTAAAACCAACTGCTACTACAAAAAGACCCAAACCAACCAAAACCAAAACAGACAAGCAAAACCCCCCAAAATCTGTATTGTGGGAAGGTAATTTGTATGCTGATTGGTCTTCAGCTGTGCTTGATGTGAATACTGCCCTCTTGTGATAGTAACAGATATGTTTAAAAAACACACACACACACACACAAAAACCAGAAAATCATCAGAAACGTTAGTGGACTATTAATTGACTGAACTCTGCCATGTATTACCTTTTCTATTATTAAAGCTATTGTTATATATTATTTTCATTAGAAAACCACCCCATGACAATGGCTCATGTAGAGAGATGTTAAGAAAACACAGTGAGGGTTTTTGTTACAGTGTGGTTTTACCCCCACCATTACAGTAGAAATCGAGAAACTGTAATGTGTTATTTGTTGTGGCATTCTTTCAGTCGAGTCCATGAAGCCGAACAAGCTAAAATGCCATTTTGATAGCGAGCCTCTGAGTTGTGCTGGCAAGGACAACTGTTTTAGAAGCAAAGCTGACGGACTCAAGAAAGCCGAACTTGACGCTGTGTCAAGAACCATAGACAGAACATAGCAGCCATTGCCTCTTCATATTTAGATTCTAAAGTGAGAAGCTGGCTCTGCGGCGAATCACAGCCAGTTTAAAGGACCTAAAGGGAATTTAGTTGAAGAGATTAAGGAGTGCCTTCAAGGAGAAAAGTGGGCTTAGGCGTGTGACCTTTGTTTTCTGCCAGGGCTTCCAGCCACTGTCATTATGCTGTGTTCGCCTAAGCATGTGGCCTCAGCAGCATCAGCCCTACCCAGGGTCTGAGACAAAACAGCCTATCCTGCAATATCTGAAAGCTCATGGGAAGCCTGCTTGACTCTTACTTGGAGCATCTTGAAGATTTGAGGCCAGATACCAAAAGTGCTTGACTTCAAGTTGTCGCCAGCCGCTCCAAGGCAGCGTAAGGACACAAGCAGCACTAAGTTACATGCTAAATCCAAGAAATATGTCATGCTTGGTATATATGCCACACAAACAGATTCCATCTGTCAGAAGCGAGACGCGCACATGTGTTTGCAGCCACCAAATAGGGAGACCAGTTCAGAGAAATGTCTGGTGACTTTGTCCACATCACAAAGCAGGTCCTTTGCCTATGTACCCACCATGGTGGGGGTTTTACGTATTGTGTTCTGAAGAGAACTGGACTGTAACTGCCAAGTGGAGTACGTGGAGCTGCACTAAGGGTTCAGTTCATGGTGTTGAGGGTCCCTCCCTCAGTTTCTGAATCTTTAAACCTACACTCCTGGATATTTTCTAACAAGAGAGATCCCCCCTGCCCAAGACACCAGAAAACAACTAGAAATAAAAAGGAGGTGGCCTCCTAGAAGAATTTTTAAAAGATTCAGATTGAATTTTCAGGGTTAGACTCTCCAAGAGATAGTGTGTATGAATGAAATCCCCAAGTATGTGTGAGGTACAAGCATGCACAGAGTCAATGATCAATATTAAATGCTTATTAATGTCGGGCATTTATAACCCTTTACTCTGGTTATTTTTATTTTTTGTGATAATGTATACCACGGGGAAAAGATGAACACACAGCTAATTGCTTGACCATTACAGACATTTGAAAACCTGTGTTCACTTGGCTTTTGTCTGTGAGTCTTTGAAGACTGGAGGCCAGACAAGGAGATAGAAAACAAAGATTTTTTTTTAAAAAAAACTTTTGTATTAATCTTTCTACAGCAAAGGAAGCTGAAGAATCTTCTAGCAGCTACTGACTTATCAAAACCATTGAGAGGTTCAAGTTCAAGCATCCCTCTGGTGAATACAGCCAAACCTCAGGGACCACTTGCTGAGGGTACATCCTTGATACAGGAAAGGTTAGTGCCTTGCCCAGCATTCCACCCATCACCGGTGATGTCAGGACTGGGTAGAAAAATCTAGCCTGTGCTTAGCTCCATTTCTCTCATTCTTCTCGTTGGCATTTTTTCTGCCCAACATCCGAATCACAGCATTGCTAAGGGAACGAGGCCTCTGCTAGCTCCACAGATGCCACCCCTTTGTCCTTGGTGGTAACAGAGGAACCAGAGTGTCCCAGCTTCCTTGCCCTTTCTGTCACTTGTATTACTTTTTTTTTCTTTTTATGGATTGAGCAAGCTGTCAAGCCATAAATTCAGAAACTACTTTCTTCATCTGGAAGACAGCACCTGCCTGTGGGGAGCTCCAGGTTTGTGATCTTCCAGGATCACAGGCTAAATCTCATTGAATTTTCCGTGAAGCCAAGCTGAGGTGTTGCCGATGCAATGACCAGCGGTGAAGAAAATCTGGGGGGTGTTGCCGATGCAATGACCCCCGATGCAACACACCGTACCCTGCGGCTGCCCTTCAGCTGTCTGTCCTGTCACCATGGCAGCCAGGTCACCAAATCCCTGGCTAGTTGCTCGCATGTTGGCTAGTATGTTGACAGGAAATCTAGGGGGAAAGGCAAGCTGAAGCCTTGCCTTTCCCCCTCTCGTTTCCTGGGTCCTGTCTTTTCAGCAGCAGCTAAGTGCAAAGGTCAGCCCCAGGAGCCTTTTATAAGGAGGGTTCAACCACACCCCAGGAAAGAGGACAGCTTCTTATTCTGGGGTTCTTTCTGTACTGTGACAGAAATAGGGAAACTCCTCCCTATCACTGACCCTTCTGGTTCTCCTTTCTTGCATATTCTACTCCAGCTCCGTTTCCATCACCTTCTTACGTAGTAAGGGACTGGTCTCCACTCCAGGTTTTCACTGTGTAGGGTCTATTTAAAAGATGCCTCATCATGTCATGGTCAGTTCTCACTGGAAGAGCTCCTTCCAGTGGGTCTTAACAGAATAAGGGTGGTGTAATAGAGATTTGGAGAATGGGGATTACATTTTTATTTAGTAAATCACATTGTGATTTGTGTGTGCTTTAGAATTCTCTGGGTGAGAAAATTTTCAGTTTTTTTTTTTTAAAGGTCCGTCTCATGAGCCTTGAGGAACCTGGAAAGGGTAGCTAATGGTTGTAGAGCATACATACACAAGATAAGGGCTGGGGACCTCACAGAGTGGCCCCTCCCATTCTATATCCTCTTCTTCCATAGAAATGACATTGCTGCCCCACCCCTACCAGACCAGGCAAAGTACCAAGAGGACGACCTATTTCATAGGTTTCCCCCATCGCAAATGAAATCTTTCCCTGCCAGCTATTGGGTAATTACAAGCAAAACATCCGAGTTGATGCTTTGTTGTTCTGCCTCCTCAGCAGGGTCATTTGCCCCCTTTTACTGCCGCCAAGTACCAGGTCCTTTTCCTCTCGCTGCCTGCTAGGGTACCTCTTTGAGAACCCTAGCATCAGTTGTGGCAGGCTCCTGCTTCTGCTACCACCTTCATCTTTTGACCTCTCTTCCACAAATCCTCCATCGTGGCTCCTCTTTAACTTCATAGCTCTCAAGAGTTAGCCGTGGTTATCAGGCAAGTCTGAGAGCAGCAGAATTTGTACGGCGAAAACCGCAGTGGACTACAGAAGTAGTCTCCTCTAGCACTGGTGCCCTGATGCTCTGTGGGCGCAGTCCAGAGAGTCACCTCAGAATGGCTCTCCCACCCGGTGCTCATCAACGTCTTTGCCACTCGCTCTTCTGGATGGCTGGCCTGGGCAGCCTTTCAGTGTTCACACTGGTGGGTCAGCCCTGGAAGCTGGCAGAGGGTTCTCTGTGGCTGGAACAAGCCAAGGTCAGGAAAGTGCTTATGGCATGGGCCAACAGCACTGCCACAAAGCCTGCTTCTGCCCTGCACACCTCCTTGGGTACCCTACCAGGCGCTACAAAGCCCAGTACACACAGACCTTGAAGTGGCTTCTCCATCATTCAGTCTTTCTAACTGTCATGCTCACTTTTGGTTTTCACAGAGTGGACAGTGGAAGAATCCAAGAGAGGGATCTCCAAGTCTGGCCAGGAGAGTTTGGAGGAGGGCAAATGGCAGTTAGGATCCTTTTTAGTTTTGACTGAGGAAGGATCCGAAAGGGATGCAATGATATGTCCTGACTCCACTCACAGACTCCCTGCAGGTTCTCCAAGCTTAACACAAAGACTGACACCTGCCAATAAAGAGGCAGAGGACACTGGGGGTCACTCAATCAAACCTCCTCTGAGCATCCCAAACTGCCTCTGTAGTATAGTATGTAGTATACCAACTGTTGTTTGTACGCTTCTTCCAGAAGTTCCCAGAAAGACATTTTCACAAAAAGTCTGTACTTTGGATACCTCCCAGCTAACCCAAGGTCAACCCTGAGGGTTTAGTTTTTTTTTCTTCTTCTTGAGTGTGTGGCATCAATGTTGCTAGGGTTCCACCAGTGTGAGCTGCTCAGGGGTTAGTGCACCATTAGAGTGGCAATGGAGAATGAATCCGAATGAATAGGAAAGACGGAAGAAAGGGTGTGTACAGGGAGAGAAAGGGCACAGAATGTGCATCTGTCAAGAGGCAGGAGGGGAGCAGTGTCACACAAAGTGGTCTCAAACTTAGTGAGCAGCCTTGTAAAGGACAGCCGGGTTTCAAGCGCCATGAGGGAGAAGGTGACTGATGTCCGTTTACCCAACAAACATTTATTGAGTGTTTACTGTGTGCCAAGTGGTGTTGCAAAGTGTAGACTCAAGAGTGAAGATCAGACACTTTTTTTCTACCCAGAGGGGCCATGAAAACCGTGGTGTTGATCAAAGTCACAGAATGTGGCCATTGTATGAAGAAGAATGCCTAGGTTTGGGTGAGGGTGTCACGTGCAGAGGAAGAAGTGAGGGGCCATGGATGCACTTGTTTTGGGGGTTGGGAATGGGTGACAGTCCCGGGCACAGCAGTGCTATGAACTAAAGTACAGAGATGCCATGAGTTGGGGTGGCCTCAAGGGACAGTGAGCCAGCCACATGGTGTTACTAGAAAGGAAAGACCAGGATGGACATATGGAAGACGATCAGGCCCTCTGGTCTCAAGTGCAGTGTCAATGAATTCTTCTTGATCATGGGGAAGCACCGAAGGTAGATGAGGCCACATCAAGACTCTGTCTAGGAACACAAACCCAGAACCACCTTGAGGGACAGTACTAAGAGGTGTGCACCTCCAGCCCTGTCAGGAGGAAAGCCATCTGACAACAAGGTCGAAGGGACCTTATCCATCTGAGACCTCAATTTTCTTATTTAAAACTCTGTCTCAGCGCCTCTTCTTAGAGAGTCGATTCCACAAGAATCTGAGCTGTTTAGTGGTGGATTTGAGATGAAAACTGCGGTTTGCATTTCAGGTCTAGCTGTATATGTGATTATGTGATTCTTAGTTATACCGGCCCCACTTTCTCTCTTCCCTGTCTCCCATCTCTCCTTCCTTCCCCGTTCCCTCCCTTCTACTCCTCTCACTTCCCCGTTTTTTCTTTCCTGTTGTCCTTCTCTTCCTTCAGCCCTGTTTGTCTCCCTCCCTCATAACCCCCTTCTTCTTCTCCTTATAAATCGAAGGTCCATTCTTCAATGTAAAAAAAAAAAAAACCTACAACCCTGTCTCATCAGTCTCAACACGTAGGTCCCTGACCTATGCATCTTCTAGTTTGGGCACAGGAAAGCTTTCCTGCCTCCTTTCATCCTTTGGGAAGAGACCAACCAAATTGATCTCTTTGTCAGATCAGTGAGAGCAGAAGAGAAAGGAAAAAAGAATACAAATATGTCTGAGAATGGGAGTTAGGGCGGCGCTTCCTGTTGGGTTAAAGAGAGACTAGAGCGGTACTGATAATTGGGAGGGAGCTAGAGGCTGAATCTCAAGTCTTCTCAACAAAACCTCCAGTAGCTTTCATGAGCAAAGAGCAACATCAGCTTGGCCAGCCATTAGCAATAAACATCCTCAGCTGGAATAGCAATTTCCCTTCTCAGAGTCAACTTCTCACTTCTACCTCTCTCTGCCTTCCAAGTTAGAGGCTTATGTTCTGTTTTTTTGTCAGGTCTACGCAAGGAGTGAGAAAATTTCCCTGCCGCAGAAGGTACCCAAAGGCATGTCCTGTGAGAGCTGGGAAGAGCCATAGAGACAACAAACTTCACGTCCATCAGATGCACTTTTCAAGCGTTCTGTTTGTCCATCTTCAGCGTCAATGCTGAGACCACTGAAGTTTTCAGACATTCTACAGTTTTAGAGAGGATGTGTCTTTCAGCTGTCTGCTTGAGACAGAACCTGCTGCTCATTTTAGTTCTCTCTTTCCCTGTCCTTCCTCTCTGCTTTCCTCCCCCACCCAACCTTTCCATTTTTCTTTGTTCTATGTCCATAGGGGGGCGACTTTTGTGCTGGCCTAGAGGACAGCCGCCCTAGGATGAGTAGTGACTGTCAGAGTCAGTGCTGGCTGGCTCAGGGTCATGTGAGAGCAATGACGGTTTGATTCCTAAAGCCCTCTCCAATCTGGTGAGCGGGGGTTGTTATGGTAACCCGCCTCTGCCAAAGTTCCATTCAGTTAAACTGTCCCTTGGGCTGCTCCTCGCAATCAATCACACACCCTCTGAGACACAGCATCAGATTGTCTTTGCCTGTGTCTGGTGACACCTCACATCTCAAAGCCAATTTTAAATTTCTCCAACTCTCTGTCATTTTTTTTTTTCTGCATGTGGTTTTTATGGGGTTTTCTCCATTTTTCTCTATCTTTCTCTGTGACTTTCCTAAGAAATTAGGGTCAAAGGTATCCCAGAGAGACAGGTAGCTTATTCTTTAACACACATGAGTAGAAAGGAGTTAAAGAGGTTAGAGTAAGTCTAGATTTTCTAGGCATCTCATTGATGGTGAGCAAGGCCTGGAGGGACCCAGGATCATAGTGGTCACCCAGTGAATCACCAAGAGTCTTGAGAGATTAGAGAGGCATGTATGTAGAAACAATGAAGTAGAACGTTAGTTACTATGGCACGGTTTAAAAGGTTTTGACCCGTTCTTTCACCACAGAGTCCTTTTTTGAATAAATAATAGAAGATAAATTTGGCAATAAATTTTCAGCCATTGGACTAACATTGTGATTTTATTATTGGCCAGATTAACTTTATTTTTCTTAATGTAACATTTGAAGAAAATACCTGCCTCTTTAGTTTTTGATTCTCTTAAAGGTAACATTTTTTGGAGATGTGTACACATATGCACACACACGCACTCACACACATACACACAGACACACACACACACATTGTATACCCATATTCTTCCTCTGAACCACCCACTGTAGTTCTTGCAAGTCTTTATAATATACTTTAAAAAGCTAAATGGAAGAATAGATTATTTTGGTTGATAGAGAATCAGAATAAGTTTATAGAAAGATCCAAGGAAATAATTGTATGGGGTTTTATTCGTCTTCTAATTCGCCTCCCTTGAGAACCCATCAAGCCTCAGGAAAATGTATCCAAGCTCCCAGAAATTAAACTATCCACAGCGTTAGGTGTTTATGGCACCAGGATTTCAGCATGCAAAATTCTGGCGAAGGGAGGGGTGGAGGCAGAACAAAACCAGTCAAAAGTCACCTAGATAGTCCCCATTCATCTCCTTTTTTAAAGTTCAGTAAGACGAATAGAAAAAAAGAAGCGAAAGAAACCTAAAGTTACTTGAAAGAGGCAATACTGAACTAAGCTGAACGCTGTGGTGCCTAGTCAAGAAAAGAAAACTGGGTATAGAAGAAATATTACCCCAGGCCTTTTCTGTTTATTGTATCTTGTGGCAATTTTCTCTTCGTCTCCACTGTACCCCTAAGATTATCAGATGTCTTAATGTCCCCTCTCCTTACTTCTTACCAGGGTCTCAAATTTATTTCTCTGTTGTCTCAGGAGAACTGAGTTTGGAGAAAGCTGGTTTGATTTTGAATCTTCTTGCTTTTTGATTTTGGTACTTACTAGCTTTGTGACTTGGATAAAATGAGCATTGACTGGGTATATCTTCCCTCTTCTGTAAAATGAGAATAACCCGTACCACACAAGATGTGACGTAAAACCAGGCTACTAAAAATGCCAAGTAGCACTTATTAAAAACCACTTCCCTCCCTCAAAAGAGCTGGAAACTATTTTTCTTAAATGTACATAACTGTATTCTTCAAAAGTGTACCTTCAATACTACACATTCCTGAGTTTATACAGACTTTTTCCTTTTTCATTTTCAGTCTTTTATTATTTTTTACGTATATCTTATTTTTTCTGATAAATTTTTTATTACTTATAAATAATAGGAATCAAAATTTCCACTTCCTCCCCTCCTCCCACTTCCCTCCTGCTCCCCCACTCACCCTTTCCCCTCCCCCTCCAGTCCTAAGAGAGGGCAGGGTACCCTGCCCTGTGGGAAGTCCAAGGCCCTCCCCTCTCCATCCAGGCTCAGGAAGTTTTGCATCCAAATAGAATAGGATCCCCAAAAGCCAGTAAGTGCAGTAGAATCAAATCCCAGTGCCATTATTGTTGGCTCCTCAGTCTGCCTAAATTGTGAGTCGCATTCAGAGGGTCCAGTTTGATCCCATGCTCATTCAGTCCCAGACCAGCTGGATTTGGTGAGCTCCCATTAGTTCAGACACACTGTCTCAGTGGGTGGACCAACCCTTCGCGGTCCTGACTTCCTTGGTCATATTGTCCCTCCTTCTGCTCTTCAGCTGGACCTTGGGCGCTCCATTTTCAGTCTTTTAATCTTGAAACCTTTCCTATAAGAAAGTTCTCAAACTTAGCAAGTTCGTTGAGACTTGGAGTTGCGGGAAAGGAAGAATCAGTCTGAGAAGGAGGTACCAGCATTCCTCAGGAGATGGTTCAAAATAGGTATGACTACTTTGGGATCACAATTTTATTCATGAAATATGAAAGTGAGCAAGAGCCTTCTCCTTGAGCGTGTAGACTTCAAAGATTTGAATCTTGGGCCTGCCCAAGGAAGAAAGAAAACCAGCAAAGGAGACCTAGGTAAAGTTAATGCAACAGAGATAGGACAGGAAAATACAGAATGGAGTCAGAAGCTGGAAGCCTGGACGAGAAAAGATGAGAAATTTAAGGAAGGACTAGCAGAGTGCACTCTCCAAAGGCAAACATTCAAAGGTATTTGTTAAGCTTCCTTTTGATACCTAAGAAGCAGCCTGTGCACTCTGCCGGGATATTATCAGTGAAGACGTGAGACCTTTGGATGGGGCAAGTGGAAGAAAGCCATGAAGAGAGAAGGAGAGCTGATCTCTCTCTCTCTCTCTCTCTCTCTCTCTCTCTCTCTCTCTCTCTGGCAAGTTGGGTCAGTGAGATGGAGGAATTGCTAGAGAAGACAGAAGATCAAGGGGACCCCACCCTCACCCTTCCCCATAAGTTTGGTAGGCACCTTGGCACATTTTCAAGCCACACAAAGATAGCTTGATGTGTGGAGTTGAGGCTGCAGGGACAGAGCAAAAGCACTAGGGATTTGTCAGGGTCTTTGGAGGAGATGGAGAGGAAGGAAGAGCAAAGTATTGCTCGTCTGTTGCTTTCAATACCAGAACAGGCAGTATACTTCCAAAGAGATTGGGTAAGGATGGATGCAAATTTAGATTAATCCACACGCATAGAGGATCCAGTCTGGTCCCTTTGAGGGCTTCACTCTTCTCTAAGGGTGAGGCCAATTTCCTGAGGACAGGACTCAGGGATGATTTGGTAGCCACGAGGAGGGTTTGGGACAGCTGTGGTGTGGGACATGGGAGAAGGTTGCTATGGAATCCTGTGACTCTAGGAGGCAAGAACCCCCTGGCATAGTGGCTTCTCAAGCAGTGCTCAGCAGCACAAGGGCAGATGCACAGGAGGGGGAGAATGTTTGGACCGATCCAAGGTTGGTTATAGGCCAGATGGGGCTGGAAGAGAGGGGCTTGCTGCATGGATCGTGTAAGGAAGAATAGAAACGGGATTCACTCACCACAGATCCATCCATCCCAGGAAGGGAAGAAGCAGAGACAGGAAACTGGTAGGCAGCGGAAGGCTGGGGAGGTTAGGATCAACAAAGCTGATGCAACAGATGGTGGCCAAATGAGGTCTTGGGATTTTAACATTTCAAAGATGGTGCTGTTTTAGGGAGGGATCGGGCTCCTGGAGTTGACTACTCCAGTCGGTTTTTTATTGAACTTGCTTACTGTTCAACTAACTGTGATTGCACGTCCCTGCATCTCGACGCTGTAAGAAATCCACATTATCAAGATGTGATATCAGGAGGATTAAAAAATGGATCCCAAATTGTTCTTTCCCTCCTCTTATTTAAGGATCCTTGTCATGTATCCCTTTGTCCTCTCTTTATTTTCAAGTTTTTCAAAGAGGTCATCCATACAGTTAGAGGGAGCTACAGACCTTAGATAAATAAGAAGGCAACAGTTCCCTCAAATTTTGTAAATGACTGCCTATCTGGGCAGGCCCATTTCTTTATTTTATTTTTTTCTTGTGGCTTTGATGATTTGGAGCCAGAAAGATTATCCTTTTAGAGAGAGCAATCTTCCACACAGGTACCAGAAGTAGGTTTCTAAGCTATCACAGAGGTGCGCTTAGTCTTTCGTTGGGCTCTTTATTCTGCCCCTGAATTGAAATACATACCTGGATTCTAAGCTTCTCTGCCTCTTTCAGGGAATCTGCTATTTTCTGTAAACAGTGAAGAAAGAGGAATACATATTCTGTTAAAATTTCTTCTTCTGGCCTTTATTTATGAGAACCCTACAATGAGGGATGGGAAAGGGATTAAGAAGCACCCGGGCTGGGCCAAGCTGAACCCACAGGTTTAGAATATATAGGGCCTCTGAAATCCTTCCATAAAGGACTCTTTTTTTCTTGTCCCGGAGGAGCTGTCCTTCAAATAGGGAGCTGGATTTAGATAAACCCCTTCGAACTTCACTGTATAGATCTGAGAGTCTCTCCATGTCGTGGCATGCAGACACCGACACGTGCTTATCCATTGCATGGACACAGAAACGGGAGAGGTTATATGCATCTTTGATAGAGTCAGGAAGAGCTAGCTACTTGCAAATGCTTCAATTAGGAAGGACGTAAACTCTCCTCCCCAGGTGTCTTCCTTTCTGTACTCGTACGATCCGTGGAAATCTGAAAAGAGACTTTTACTACTGCAAATGATTTAATTCATCTGCTCCACGGCTCACCCATTTATACAGATGCCTCTTAGCGTGGAAAGGCAGCACCAGCCTTGTTCGTTCGTGGTTGCCTAATGCCTTCTGTAGCTAGAGACAGAGGTAACAAGCTCCCACATTGTCTGTGGAAACATCCTTCGGCTTTCCCTCAAGGTCTTGGACTAGGAAATAGCCGGTTTGGCTTGATTTGCTTCTTGGGGAGGGGGATGGTTTTCTTTAAGTTGCTCTACAGAACCTGCTTTGCCTGCTTCTTGACTGTGCTTTAAAGCATCTGGAGATGCTTTTTCTCCCTGCGCACCTCCTGACTCTCACACTTTACCCGTTTCCTCTCTATTTTCATCAAGTGCTCAGGACATAAGAGAGCACGGTTTGCTTTTACGGCATTTACTGGTTTGGGGCGAGATCTTCATCACCAGGTTACATTTTCCTCCCCTTGGGTTGCCATCAGGCACAAGCGATTTTAATGAAGTACCTCAACCAATGGGATGGCAAGGCTGCAAAGGACAAGGTTCTCGGTACCTAAAGTTGGATTCTGGACCTGGTAGTATCATTTGGGAATACATTAGAAGCCCTCCATCTTAGGGCCCAGTCCAGGACCAGAGGGTTTCTTTTTCACAGGTTCCCCAGCTGCATCTCATGCACATTAGACTTCTTTTTCACAGGTTCCCCAGCTGCATCTCATGCACATTAGACTTCTTTTTCACAGGTTCCCCAGCTGCATCTCATGCACGTTAACATATGAAAAACATGAGTCAGACATCATGCTAAGAGCACATGGGGGGGGGGAGTAGTGAGTTATCACAGAGGGTTTGTGTTCTTTTAAAAAATATAGGTATAATTCAGATGGGCAGTAGACACCATTGAGAGAGGACACAAAAAGCCTGGAGGTAGAGGCAATCGTGAGGTTATGTTCCAACCGTCTTAGCGTGCTGCATGCCTGTCATCCTATTATCAGCCACTTAGGAACTTAACTGGTGCCTCAAGGAAAGCATGTGGATGAGCACAAAAACATGATTGATAACCCCAGTTTCCATCCTCCCCTTGGGTTGCCATCAGGCACAAGCGGTTTTAATGAAGTACCTCAACCAACGGGATGGCAAGGCTGCAAAGAACAAGTGCTATACAGTTCATGACTTCAGAGACCTAGTCTTCTTTGAGGGACAAGCCCCTTAATTTGTTGTCCAAATGGTCAGGTCTGAAATCATCTACATACAAGCAACATTGAGTGGACTTGGTATGTTGTACTTATATATTCATTTATTCATTATATATGTACTATAATTAAAAAGGGTGCTAAGAAATTGAATCGGAACAACCGGGTATTTTATGGAAGAAGTTGAGGACACAAGGGGAGAAATGCTGCAATCATATAAAATGTGACCCCACGGATGGTAATTCCTAGTAGGTTTTCAGTGAGAAGTGGGAAGTTGTTCTAGAAGCTTTTCAACTGTTGAACATTAACAGTGTGTGTTTTGTAGCCCTCTGGCGGCAAGTGGGACCTTAACCTGCGGTTTCTGCTGAGGACTTGGATTGATGACTCAGGTTGGAAAGAGGACAGCTGATGGCTCCCCACTTTCCCAGGATGCCTTTGCAGTTGCGTTCCACTGGAGTGGCTCAGGCTGCGTTGTTCACCGCTGCTGCCACTGATTTGGGAAATGAGAAAATGTGATCTATTTTTCACACGAAACCCACATCACTCTGGCAGCCATCAAGGAAGACAGTGATTACAAGCGACTTATGGGGCATGTTGAGCATGGACTCTATTAAATATTTGGAATTTACATTGGCTTTCTTTTTTAACGTGTCTTCTTCTCATTCGTGGGTACCCATCTTTCTTCATCTGGTTCTAGGTAGATGAATTTACTTGCTCGTGGAAATGTTTGGACTAGTTACGTTCTGAGCGGTTCCTTACAAAATGCCTGTGTTGGTGGTAACTGGAGGGCTGGTAACCAGCTTCAACTGATCAGGAATTCTTGACTTTCTGTTGCCACATTGCTTCGGAGTAGTACAAAAAGCTTAGGAATTTCTGGTAATGAGAGTTATACTCCCTGGGTCTTATCTCCCCTCCCCAAATTCTTATGCCGGTAAAAATAGTTTATGAAACGTTTTAGTATGACCTGCTCAGCATTAGATGTGGGCAACATTAAAGGAGAGAAGAGCAATGCCAAGATTCCCTGCAGTCATGTCTACCCCAAATAACATTATTTATGCTCACACTGAGCTTCCTCCTCCAAAGTAAAGAGATGGGAATATATATTTAGAGCTGTTTCCGAGAAACATCTTCCTACTTGGCATTGCACTCTGTACATTTTCTCACATAAATAATGCTGTTTGCATTCAGTGGTCACAACCCAGGCACTACAGATCCTCTGAGAAAGGTAGATAACCGGCCATGAGTCAAATCAAGGTGGGGAAAGTGAACAAGAACCCCGAGAACACTGGGACTCAGTAGACTCATTTCATGTCTACGGGGAAATCATTTGACTAGTTTCTTGTTTTCCTGTTTTTCACTTGGACTCTCCCTCTCCCCTCTTATGATCTTCATGGAGTTCTTAATTACCACCTCTTAAATAATCTCACTCACCAGTTTTAAAAACATTTTTGGGTTCTGGAAATTGTATTTTCCCAAGATTCTCAGATTTCTCAACCTGTTCTCTGTCTGTCTCTAGAAGTACCTGTTACAAAAGGCCAGTGCAAAATCTATATGATGTAAGTTCATGCAGAGGGAGGGGTACAGAAATTTGCTCATGGAAAGTTCTTTGCTTTCTTTGTGATCTTAAAGAGCTAACCTCTTTTCATTTCTGCATTCATATGACAGTCTCTGTGTGATTCCGAAGTTTTGAGAGACTGTCAGGTATGTTAGCTAAGCTTATGAAAACACACTTGCAGTTGAGTGTCCTTGGTCACCACTTGAGCGTGACTACTAGGTTCCCACGCAAGAAATCTGAAATGTGACCCTACACACCATGACTCTCATCCTCCTAGTCCACCTTTACCTCATGGTACCAGTCCACCTTAACCTTGAGTCCAAATGCATCCGTTCACATCTCTGAGGATAGTCTTGTAACTCTACAGAAGTTCCTTGCAGAATTTCTCTTCCAATGGGGCAACTTTCTTTTTGTCTTCCAGTTGTAAATCCCCATACATTCTTAAGACTCAGCTTTTCCATGCAGCAATGTAGGCTTCTAAATTCCTAACTCAAGATGCTCACTGCCACAAGTGGATATTTCCCAGGTGATGATCCTAACATAGGCTTTACTTGCTAGACAAGTGCTCATATGTGTATACTTGACTAAATGCCCATGTGTATAACTACACCCCTACTTGAAAAAGTAGCTCTTTTCATAGACAGGACAAATAACCTATAAGATAAAAGAACTATAGGAAACATCTTTTTGGCCTTTCTTTCAAAGCAGCCTGGAAGCCTCGTAAATTGCTTTGACATTATTTTTGTGGGCATAGACTTTAAATTTCTTGTATAAGCCATGGCTAGTAACAGTGCATAAGAAAGTTGGTATTATGTCCTCAAAGAGGTACGCTATCTGCTTTACCTGTTTTATCCAATCATAATCAAAATACATCAACTTTTGGAATATTAGAGATGGGCTGAGCAGCACATTACACACAAAAAATAATGGAAGGTGGTGAAGAAGCTACAGAGCGAAAAAAGACAGGAAGTCAGAAGTCTGTCTTTTCCCCTATCCCTTCCTCCTGTCCTCTTTCTCGCCACTTGGGCTTCATCTGATTAACTCTGCTTTATATCTGTGTAGATCTTTCATAATTTTACACAACTTTTTAGTATACTAAAACACTTGAGAACAATTTGTGAAGAGGAAATTTCCCTGTGAGTACTTCATAACGCGAGGAGCATCCGTGGATACAAGTCTAACAACAAAGCCTTTTTTATTAGTAGTAATTCATTGAACTAAAAATCCTTATGCGTGATGATTGACCCATGAAATCTCTAGACACTCAGAGTCACAGGGCCTGAGGGAACCTGTTTCTAGCAAGCTACAGGCATAATTAATTCTAATGTCTTGCCAAGTCTAAGCTTACCCTTAGACCACGCATTTCCATAAGGAGGTTCTACCTTCTTTGGAGACCGCAGAATTGAGGTCAGTTCAGTGAAAGTCCTGGCCAACACAGGCCCCATTATAGGTGTGTATAGCCAAGGACCCTAGCAATAGCTACCCTGTGGTGGGTAGGGCAAGGCTAACTGTGCACAGGGGTGATTGTCAGATACAAATTGGCCCTGTTTTCCTGAAAAGTGATAGGTATTATTGTGGAAAGCATAGAAAATGTCCTCTAGGTGGCACTAGAGAAACCCAAAGGACTTTAAAATGCCTGTGGGATTAAAGAGAGGGAAATTCTTTTCTGACTTCCAAGTTCTGGCAATCTTGAACTATTGTCGACATAGCCAATGGATGTGGAGTCTTTGGCACCCACAGTTGAGATTCTCCATTCCTGTATCCAAGTGTCTTTGTGGAAAGCTCTGCAGGCAGAGCACTTGATTCATTACTCTTTTTCAAGCTTCCTCCCACTCCATTTCTTAGCCAATAAGTCTTTCTGGGTGAGAGGGAACATCTGGGAATTTGACATCGCTTTCTGGTTTCTCTGCCTCCGGGCAAATAGATAGCAGACTGTCAGCCGAACAGCGGGCCTAGTTTCTCTGATCTGTTTGTTCTTCTTCCAGCCTTAGAGGTGCTCATGGACTCCTCTGCATTTAGGTTCTATAATAGTATATCTGAGGGGCTAGGGCACAGCCCTTGTCCCGTTGCTCAAACACACTGAGACAAGCCTTACCTTGGTGGATTTCTTTGAACTCACACTGTCTGGAAGAACAAGTAGATGAATAATATGCCAATGTAGGCATCATCTGAACTGTGCAGATATTAGTTTATCCAAATTATTTGAGATGCTACTATTTCAAAGTTTCAATAAGATGATCCTTCTGGTCTATTTTTCTGACAACTCTTCCTTCCATGTTAATAGTAGTCTCTAGTCAAATAGACCGCTTATTTCCTGAAGGTCACAGAGCAGGCAGACTCAGTATGGACAGATGCATTTTTGAAGCATGGAAAAGAACAGCCTGCATTCATGGGTGGCTCTCCATTCCCTGCAGAACTAGGTCTTTTGTCTTGGGTACAGGTGCTAGAGAATTCTGTAGCCTTACCCCTGCTCAAGGAGCCAGCCTTCTGTGTTCTTGCTGCTCCCCCTTGCTCCTGGTATTTGATTGTGTGGAAGCTCTTATACTTTACAAATATGCACTACTGCTTTATCCACTGGGATTTCACCCTTGCTTTCTTTTGTTGAAATACCTGCTGACATTTATGATACTTTATTTGGAACAGGTGGAATGAGGACTATGGTTATAGACTTTCTTCTTCTGAGTATTTTTTAATCTATTTTATTTTATCTTTGCTTTGCTATTCAATGGATGTGTTTTATGCCACTATCACTATTTCTTGGCATACTTGTTTTCATCAAAGTCTACAGCTGCCACAAGATGAACCTTGTTTAATTTACACCCCTCCCCCATATTCCCAAGGGCAAAGTAAAAAGCAGGCACTCAATAAATGCTTGTTGAATCTACCTATTAGGCTCCTCAAAGAGTGCTTCCTTCAGTTTGGGTTTATGAAGGTTATGACATATTTGCCTAGGAAAACTCAGTCAACAATTTCTCATTTGATTGGGCAAATATACTAATAACTTCACTCTTCCAATTTTCACCAACATTTACATTTCCAGGACTTGGCAGGGGTCTAGAGTTGTGCGCAGTCTCTGCCTCTTAGAAGGCCCCACCCATATAAGGTCAAACGATTCAAGAAAAGGGTCGGAGTTTTGGTTAGCTTACTCTCTGAAGGAAAATTTAGGTGTAAGCATCATGTTGACTTCATGTTGGCATGAAGTCATGGAGTTCTGATGGCGGTACATTCCATTGTAATCCAGTCCTGGTGACAGGGTTGCTGGAGAAAGATTTGCCCACTTCCCATTTGTCAAAGATCAGATAATTTAGTGATTATTGAGTGTCTCGAAAACTCAAAAATCGTCTCCTCTCATCAAGTTCATCTCCTAAGATGATGTTGGATGTGATGTTTTGGGGGACAAAAGGTTCCTTTCTAATCACTTTCTCCTCTAAGTTAGAAAATTATTTCCATGTCCAATGGATAAATGGAAGTTGTATGACCAGGAGGAATCCCCCCCCCAAAAAAAGGTAATTGACCTTGGTCAGGTAGCTCACCATGTTCTTATTTTGAAGGCTGTGGGTTTACTCGGGGGAAACATCAAGGTTCTCTAGTAATAAAATTTCTATGGAGCATCAAATTATTATAAAGTTGATATGTCTATCAAATTTATGCATCAGTAGAAACACACCACAGGACAGGTCTTGGACTTGGCATGCTTAGTAAGGATCTCCTCTAATGGTTTTCCACTAGTAGTTTAGAATTGACCATCAGTTTTCATTAGTCTTGTGACACTTTCCAAAGGCAAGTATTTAACGTTTCATCTTTCTATAAATGACTCCTAAAGGATTTGCGTTCTAAAAACTGCCAGAAGAATAAATCAAAGTCAACAATTTCTTAACATTGGAAATGTTTCAGAGCCTGCATCCATAGTCTCCCTTGTGGTCTGTCTATCTTTGTTTCCTACAGCTTCCCATGGCAGGTATTTCATTTATTTGGCGCCTTTAACTTCCTGGGGTCTCTAATGATGCTTTAGTTTTACTCTCATAGCTCCCTGTGTTACCCTCTCAGGACCTGAAATCATATTCTGACCCTGCCACACACTGTCTGGTCTTCCAGGTTTTCCTTTGAAATCATAGACGTCTGCATGATCTCATAGCTCTCGCATTGGTATGCCTCTAAAACCATTCCACGTACAGTGCTCTAGGTCTCTCTTCTTAATAAAAAGACTTTTGAATAAGTTTATACTTCTTCACCCTTTGACCTGAGAAAGGTAGGGTGTTGTCAGTCCTAAGACATTCTAAACCTGTCCTTCTTACTCTCCCAGTGCAAAATACTCCACTTCCTTTGGATGGTTTGATTTCCTCAGCAACCACACCCTCTTTGGACACAACTTTACATGTGCTCTTTAAACATCAAACAGCAGGCTTTAGTTATTCATTTTTGTACCAGTTTTACTGGAACTCTGGCCAAGAGCACCCAGCAACAACTGTACCACAGCCTGAGCCCTGTGCTGCTTGGGAATTTTCTGTCATGTTTGCCTGTCGCCTTTAAACTTAGGACCCTACAAATTCTCAGGGCATGGACAAAATGTAGACAAGTTATTTAACAGGATGCCATGTCAGTGGCCTCTCCTCCAGTTCTCAGTACTCACTTTCATCATCAGCATACTATTCTTAACATTTCTGTAAGCAGTACAGTCTTCTGAGCTCCCACCAGAATTGCTCATTAATCTCTACTTAACAGTAACCTAAGCCTCAAGGTTTGCAGCTTTCTGTTACCAGTTCTAAAGGCTTCTGAACCAAGTGACCATGGGTATATATGGGTGTGTGACCTTCTTGTCACTGTGTCAGTACACGTGCCACAAAGAGCGTAGAAGGAGGAAAGATTTATTCTGGCTTATTGTTTGAGAGGTTTCGGGCCACACTCAGTAGCCCTGCTGCTTTGGGCCTATAGTGAGGTAACTGAGTATCATGGTGAGCAGAACAGGATAGAGAAAATCCGTTTACTTAAAATTTCCTGAGAAATAAAAGAAGAGCGCGTTCTCTTTTATAACAAAGCCTTTTCTCTCCAAACACATTAAACCCTGCATCCATAAGTGGATTAATCCATTGATGAGGTCAGAGCCCCAAAGGCAGTTTCCACCTCTAAACAGGACTGCATGGGAAACACAGCTTTTTACCAACTGAACATTTGGGGAGGCAATTAGGATCTAAACCACATTAACTAGGTGAAATGTTATTTTTCTTGATTATAATAGCTATTTCATTATGCACAAGCTAAAAAAAAACACAGTAACTTAGGCGGCGGCGGGGGGGGGGGGGGGAGTAAAACAAGGGCGAAAAGTTGCCAAGTTGAGTATTTCCATTTTAAAGACAATGGAAACCGATGCTGAGAGAGGGACAAATGGACCTACTTAAGGAAAATATGGCCAGTAAGTGGCAATATCCTGGTCGTCACAACTTTGGGGTGTTTCTGCATCATGCCTAAAACAACAAAATTATTGCGTGAGGCTAAAGAACTGGGGAAGCTGATGGGCATTAAAAGATTGGAGAGCAATACCAACTTTTCAGTTCGTCTTCTGGAACTTACTGGCACACCCATTTCTTCCCTGCCTTCTCAAATGGACCAGAATATTTAGTATAACCTAGAATATCACTAGCAGATAATGTTAAAAATACACATTAAGGATGTGGAAACAAAGGTGTGAGTTTCCTGTGAAAATTGGTGACTTTGAGCCCCCACAGGTCTGTTATGTCGTTAGACTCTGTGGATGTCAGACTCTGGGGATGGAGCTTCAGGACAGCCAAGATGGACGGTTGTCTCTAGAATGTTCTCTACAAATCTAAAAGCGTTGGATGGCACATCGTTTATGTTCTTTACTTAGTAAGTCTGTTGGAACCCACAGGTTTTATGACACAAAGCCTGCCTAATTGAACTTCTTTGAACAGGAAAGCCATATAGCAAGGTGCGTGGAGGCTCTGGTTCTTCTTAGTGATAGGAGAGTGGATTCAAAAGAAGGAAAGGAAGGAACCCGTTACTAAGAGAACCAGAGAGTCAAGTACTAAAGGAGCCAGTGGGGAGGGAGTGGCCCTCTCGAGACATGAAGATGTGAGGATATCTAGGTTTAAGAAGGCAAAGGGCAGTGCCAGGGAGGGGAGTAGGACAAATCCATCGTTAGAGAAAAGTAGTGAGCAATCTGGCTTCTGGCGAAGCCTGGGAAGATTTGATCCAATGAAAGCAGAGGTGATGAGGCTCATGAGATGAGAGACACATTGCTTTTGTAACAAGTCACCTGGTTATGGATCTCACTTGTGGAGGATGGGAGACAGTTCTTTTCCCAAGTACACGAAGGCCTTTCTCACTAATTTGGAATATCTAAATGGTTTTGTTTCTTCACGTTCCTGATGATGCTGAATTCTCCTTGCTGCCGCTGGTTCCGCAGCCTCTCATAACTCTTCCTTTTTTTTTTTTTTAAATTGTCCTTATAACTTCAGTTTGAAAGATTGATTCTCTTTGTAGAGATTAAAATTTAGGGCTAATAGAAGAGATTTTAGACTTGAATAGAATGAAAAAAAAATGTGTTCATTGTTTCAAGCTATGGAGACTCTTCCTAGGTCTCACTTCTCCCTGGATCTCCCATTGCTGCTTTTGGTGCTGTCTGCCTGCCCATTTCTTCTACTTTTTTTTGAGATCCCAAGTGCACTCCATACCATCCCTGCAAATGGTGGCCTCTGAAGACAGCTCCAAAATTCTGGTTTATTTACTAAACAAGGAGAAGTATTCTGGCATTCTTTGGCTTAATCCATACCTGGTGGTTCAATGGCCTCACTTTTAGTTGATGAGTTACACCTACCTAATCAGAGATGGAGCAAGACGCTCCTTTTAAAGACAAAGTAGTGTTTTAAAGTAACATTTTCCTCCTCTTTCTCCTCAAATATAGTCAATGTGTTTAATAGAGCAAAAGGAACAGAGACATGGGAGTGTGCCCCCATAGCCCAGCTCTGCCAGTAGCAGGGTCTCGTAAATTGCTAGTGGGTCTTCTGTCGGATTTAGTATCTTTGCCCTGGGAGCAGCTAACTGATGGGGGTGGTTGTATTATCTGAATAGACAGTTTTGAGTACATCATAGAGCTGATGATTCAGGAACTCAGTTCAGTATGGCCTGGGAGGATTCTCAAACAGAAAGGAAAATGGTCTGTTGTCAGTGGCTTTAGTTTTGTGAGTATGACCTTCTGTCGAGAGGAGCTGTTCAGTTTTGGGGTTCTAGGTTCCACAACCTCATACCTGACTCTTCTCCATTTCTTTATTTCTGTTTATTGCTTGGTGGTTTGATGTTGAAAATGTCTTTGCATATATATATATATATATATACATATAGGGTGCACTCTGGGTGGGTGGAGCCTCGGTACTGGGCACACAGATGACACTGACTTTCCCAAGTTAGTCAACAGAAGCTAGTAAATGGAAGGGCACTTTATAACTCTCCAAAGATTCTTATTTTGGGCTTCCTTTTGTCCCGAATCTGCAATAAGATTTGGCTTTTCTCTCTTGCTATTTCTGGTGTGCCACTGAGAGTTAAGTCCCTTATCATCAGGATACTTATCCTGACACCCAGGATTCTGTCCTGTTGAACTTAGGGAGGCATACTCAGTTCCTAAAGACAGAGAAATCCCCTGTTTGGAACGCTGCCGTGGTTCTGACCAGGAAGAGACAATGTGGACAGTGATGAAACGTGTCCTTGTGAGAGGAACTGGTGAAAGCACTGAGAGAAAGCGGATTTTGAGGCAGACCCACATCTGTTCGCAGTGCAATGGCAAAACCAAACCAAACCAAACCAAACCAAATCAAGAACAAAATCCAGGATTGTTAGTTTTCCTAAACCTACTGCCTCTATGATAAATGCTGTTTGTTCTTCAGTGTTGGTTCACTGAATTATGTATGTGCTTCCTTGCTGAAGTTTTGGATTCAGTTTGATGCTTAGGTTGGTCGTTTTTATGATCGCACTACTGCCTTTGTTATGTTTTTCTAGACTGCTAGGAAGTCTCTGATTCCTGATCAATATCCCTGTTTTTACCACACCATGTAGGATGTCCCATAAAACACCAGCATACCCAGGGAGGTACCTGGTAGCTGCTTATTAAGTTTTACAGGGACTTATAGGTATTTAGGTTTATTTAGAGTAATGAAAATAGCTCACAGTATGTCCTAGAAAAGGCCACATGTATTTCTTAGGCTCTTGAGGTGATGAAGGTAATGAAGCCCCAAAAGGAACCCTTGGCTTTTTACTGATTTCAATGTTCAACCATGAAAGCCGAACCAGAACTCTGGAATATGGCCAGTCAGATTTGGACAAGCTTTAACTGTTGGCATGGTGATGGGCCTGAAGGTTTCTTTTGTTATTGCTGTTTTTGTCAGGTCCAAGTTTAAACTGAGACTCTTGAGTTTCAGCAACCAAGATGCACAAAAGTAGGACCTAACTTTGGGTCCCGTGGTTCCCACATGCTATTCTTCATTCCCTTTCTGCCTCTTCATAAGATAAACCATGTGGGACCCTCCTCCTGCGTGAAAAGAAAAGTTACATCACAAGTTCCAAAAGGAAGCAGGAGTTGGTGGGTGCCACAGTTAATAAAACTAGGGGTCCTGAAAGGGTCCAACAGCATGGCCCACGTTGCTCTCCCCTTCCCAGTTATTCTCCTCACTAGGGAAACGCCGCACTTGGGAACACAACATCACCGTTCCAAAGATTCAACATTTTGTTGGGACCAAAAATTGCATTGGAGGGTTAGAAGACACCCAATCAAAATGTAATTTTCTTGCCCAATTAATAATAACTGTTTTTCTTAGATTCCCATTTTGAAGGAGTCCCAGGAAAGGGTGGGATCCAGGCTCCCAGGACCAGGAAGCAGCACCCCAGTGTCCTCCGTGGGAGTCTGCTTGCTCCTTTGTGGGAGTAGGTGGTTGAGCGAGGAGATGCTGCATGCAGGGCCAGGAAACATCTTTTCACAGACATCACAGTGGTCACCTAAGCAACCAAGGTTGCCAGAGAAAGAAGCGACTATTGGGATGAGGTCTGGCCAGCCAGAACATCTGGAGGATGCAGAGAAGAGGGGAGCTGCCCCTGGTGATGGTGTCGTGATGGCCTGAAGGCGTCTTTTGCCGCTGTTATTTGGGACTGAAAGGTTGCATATGGACATCTATTTTGCCCACAGTCACAGAAGAAAAGAAACGTGCTTCAACCTGATGTCCTGTTTGAGTTTCATAAATTTCAAATAGTGAAATATGCACAAACTTCTCTATAATATTGCTTCAAGTTTCTTTCCTCCTCCCCAAATAGTTCAAATACCTGAAAATCTTATGACCGCTTCTCCATGAACCTTCAGAACCAGATCTGAGGTGGAAGGTGGCAGATGAGGGAGCGATCTGGCTAACTGGGCTGGGTGAGGAAGATTCCCTTCTGGTCAAAGTGTTAGAAAAATCCTTGTAAGGGCCTTCTCTGAAGGGTCATGCGAGCCAGAGCTGAGGGAGTTGTTGAACCAAAGGAGGTTATTCAAATGATTTCACGGCACAACGAAGAAGGCAGCAAACAGATGGAGAAAGGGACTATCCAAATATAATCAGAACTGGTTAAGCGGGCAGTCTACAGGCAGGTATTTCTCCCTGTAATGGTCTTCTATATGCTCTCTGTGGAGGGCTGCATAGGTACACTTGACTGTATTTATTTTTCAGAGCCAAAGTGGATTCTTAGTCCGATAATTTTGGGTTTCCTTGGGTATGTTGGTCACAGCAGGCTGCGCCTCCAACATTCCCTGGGGGGCGGGGAGGCAGGAAATTTTAGAAACGAGTAAAAGAGCTCCCAGAAGCTGATCGTTCTGGCATTACTTCTTCTTTGTGGAAATAGGTACCAACATTGGTGATGGTTTTCATGGAACTCCGCTCCATGATGGATTTGGGTACCAAAGTAGGTCACCAGAATTTGTAGACAGTGAACCAAGGACTGGTGAGTCTGGAATTGATGGATCCAAAGGAAGATGAGGAAATACCTTTGAAATAAGGTTGACAAAAACTTGAAGGTCACTGGCTTCATCAAATGGCTTCTGGAAATGACCTTCCATTTTGGACACAGGAAAACGGGCGTGTTTCCAGTTTTCCCCAGAGAGCCAGAGAATGACTCCAGCTTCTCTGGAATGAACAGACCTTAAACAGTGTAGGTTAACAGCATTTTAATTCTCTTGAGCATTGCTGGAATCGAGGACTGTCCTTTTCAAGAAAAAGAAAGGAAAACATTCAATTTTAGTGTATTTATGAGCCCCTTGTTGCCTTCCTATGTGTGCGGACTTGAATCTCTGCCTTTCACCCCCTTTTCCACGTCAGAGGATGTTTCATGATCCCATAAGGCATCAGCCAGCTGCCAAAGTGTTGACGGGAGCTCCTGAGATGTCACTTAGCTGATGTCAGAAGGAATGTTCTGGGTGCAAAAGTCCAGAGTTTTCAAATCAATGTACGTTCAGGGTAGATGTTTATAGATTTTATCAAGATTCTTTTTTCTAGGATATGTGCCAATTATCTGTACTGCATATCAATACAGTACAGAAAGTGGAGGACAAGATATCTCTGACTCCAATTCTGTCCTACACACCGGATGCTGAGACTGGGGTTGTGCTGTCTGCAGTAAATGGATGCTGGAGAGGTTTCTTTAAAGCAATGTGGCAGGGATCAGTGTGACCTGAACCAGCAGCGTAAACTCTACAAAAATGGGTGAAAGTAGGAATACCTTTTCCCTGGTCACATGGCTGCTATATAAACTAGGGAAGGCTCCAAAGCTGAGAAGAACTCCCCCCCCCCCCCAATATAGTCAGACTCAGTCTCAGAAAAAGAAAAGCATCAAATTCCTGACTTGGAAAGATGCATTGCTTTCCATGTGTTGACACTGCAGTATTCCGGGACTTGGATGAACTGATGAATAAAGGAAGAGGCACTACCCCATTCTTCTCAGCTGTGCGCCTAGAAGTCATGCAGATCTGGAGGGGTCAATTAAGATATCATGGCCACATGGTAATAATGATTAGATCCCAACTTCTAAAAAGAGGACTTTGCGGTGCTAAAATACAGTCTCCTTGAAGTTATGAGTGACTTCACTTAGCCAGTTGTCCAAGTCTCTTCCAGTTTCCTTTCTCCTTGTCTCCCTATTTAAACTCTGTCCACCACCCAGGGGTGTGAGTGCGTTCTAGTCTCCCCCGTTTTCACGCCTTCTCATTCCCTCCGGGTCTAGGGCTTCGTATAGAGTCTTGCATGTGTGAGAGAGGTGGTCAGATGATGCGGTCTGCATGAAAAAAAAAAGTGTTGAGATATCATTTGCTTAGACAGCAGGACAAGATATTTGAAATCAGGACTGTTCTGGAAATTCCATCACAAAGGCGAGCTCCCACATAATTCCCGTGTCTTTGTCTCATGTCAGCAAAGCACTCTTGTTTGTCACTCTGTAAGTTATGAAGTGTACTGAGACAAAACGGACCAAGACACACCCCCATCTGGCAAAGTTCATGGTTGAATGTGAGCTCCCTACGAGCTGTCAGTGTTCAGCGTTGTCCAGTGGCTCAATTTTTAAGGTTGCTAGGGATGTATATAGAACACTCATGGGGCCCCGGGGCTTTATCCCAACTCATCCTCCCACCATGAAGAACTGAAAATGTTTCTGGTTGCTTGCTTTTTGGATATTTCACAAACACCCCTCTTTGATCTTCATTTCTTTTCTTCCATACTTTGTGCACTTCTTGTTTCTGTAAGTGAATCAGCTGCTGCTTGAGAAAAAAAAAAAACATGGGAAAATGTTACTTGCTTATGTCATCACCTAAAAGAGGACCACCATGCAAATCGGAATTCGACAGTAGAAGTTTTACTCTCGCTGAGATATGACCCAAGTAGGCAGTGGTCAGAAGGTTTGGATGGCCCTATGTATCCTTCTACCAGCATCACCGTTATGGTGGAGTAGACAGAAACTCACTCCGTTTAGCAGCAGCTTCCTGTTAAGGAATAGAAGGGAAGCCCATACAGCTGTTCTGCCTTCTCTGAAGGCCAGGCAAGGGGACCTTCAGTGGGACTCAAGCTCTTGAAATTCAGGAGACATCAGTCCAGGCAGACTAGCTACTATTGATAAGGAAGATTGGAGTGGTCAGATGGCCTATATATCATGCCACCAACACTAGTATTCCAGGGAGTGCATAGCAGCCCACTCAACCTAGTAGCTTCCCATTCTGAATGGGAAGGAAGCCCCTGCAAGTAAGTTCTCATGAGAAAGCTTATCCTTCCTACATTCTTTGTATTTGGCCATACAAATATAGTATGACCACACAAATGGGCCAAACATAAGCCCTGCTGTGAGATCACTGACTGCCAGAGAAGGCAATCTGGTTAAAGCAGAATTAGAACAGAACTTAAAAGGGAAATCATTGGTGACAAGGCACAGGGGCCTCTGCAACCTCACATTGGGGGATCTTTCCCTGTTGGGGAGAGGCACAAAAGTTACCCCAAAGGGTAGTTTCTGCTCCAGATCTGTACCTGGCCCCAGGGAATGCAGGTGAAGGGAATGGAGCCAGATTTGTTGGCAAAGGGTGCCACCATTGTGTTGTCAGTCTCTGTTCAATCCCTGGTGGTGGCACGGGGGTTGCAGAATCATATTTTGGAAAATCAGATTGAAGAGTCAGACTGGGACCTTATAATGCATATAAAGTATAAAAAGTCTATGACTTGGGACAACAGAGTATGGGACTCTTATGGGAGGTGGTAAACTGCAAGTCTTCTTCAGAAACGAGTCCTGAAGTCCACACACACAAGATGGAGTCCAGATGCGGCTCCTGCTAGAGTTTGAACATGGGTCTTGGGGCTAAGCCTTCTGGTAAACTCAGAAGAGGGACACAGGAGGGAAAGAAGAAACCAAGCTTGGTTTGGAGCGAGGCATGGTGTGAGGTGCTGGCCTCTGATAGGCCCTACTGTGTAGGGTGGGAGTAATGGGGGCGTTGGGGTGTCGATGTACTGAGAAATTATTTACACTAAGGTTTTGGAAAGCTGGGGACTTTTTTTGGCATAGGAAACTCCATCACACGTGAATCAGTGCTTAATATTTTTGTGAGGACCAATCCTAAAGTTGAGGCAGAGTGAAAGGGGGACTTCCCAAGTCAGTCTGAGTAAGTAGGATCATAATACTAGAATGTTCCTGATCATGGTTGCCTGCCACTTGTCTGCTCAGGACATCTCCTGGAAGTAGATGATGGCAGCCAGTGGACTATCTTAGATTCTGCTGTCTTGGCTCTCCTGCCTCCTCAACCTACTTAATTCAGCCAGTTTCTGTCTGTACATGTGCTCTCTATATTCTGGTCCTGGCTCTCCACCATAAGAGAAGGAAGCCTTTGAGTGTTTCTAAGACTGATTGCTCTTTAGTCCATTTATAAGTTCCTGCCCCAAACAAGTCACTTAATCCTGGAAGTCAGCTTTGCCAAACTTAGTTGCACTGATGGTCCCAGTTTTAGTGATATGTTGTCTCAGTCCCAACATCAAGCCACTGCCTAGAGCAAGATGTAGAATGGCCAGAAGGAGACACTGCGAGTGGGCCTGATTGACATAAAAGTGCTTTCTGATGAAAGGAAAGTTTGGAGACAATGCCTTTGGGATGAGATTTAAGATTTGGGGTCGCAATGTTTCATATATAAAATTATATATACATTTGCAGACTGCATTTGTTAGGCATAAAGATGAAACGTCCTGTTAATAGAGATATCAGGGTCTTACAGTCTGTGTCAAACTGGGCCCGTTGATGAGACAAAATGGCTCTCCTGATTGCTCTAAAACTTCCAGTGGCTCCGTTCCCAGCTTCTTTTGCACATGATCACTTCCTTGCTAGACTCAGATTATGTATCTGATACCTGTGTTTGCAAACCTCAATCAAGCTTGAGCCCAAGACGCTAACTGGGTGTCTGCGGTTTTATTTTGACTTTGTATTGGTCCAATGGCTTTCCTTTCGGATCAGAGGATGCTAAAGATTACCGAATTACACGAGCAAGATCCTTAGCTTCTGATGAAGTCATTCAGGATCTCTAGAGAACATTTCTCTCCATTTTTAGCCCCTGGTGTTTTGTGTTACTTAACCAGCTGGACTAAATACAAAGGTGTGTGCGCATAGCTCAACTGGAAGTTTCAAATGTTGTAGGATGTGGTAAAATGCAGGCAGAGATATCATTAATTTCGGTGGCTTGGCTGGCACATACGCTATGGAGCCAATCATCTAGTATAGAATTTTTTTAAATTAATTTTTTTCACATACCAATCCCAGTCTCCCCTCTGGGGGGGGATTGGCAGTGGGGTCAGGATCTAACTCTAATGCGTGGACTGACTTTTGTGGAGCTCATTCTCTATGGAGAGATACCTTGCTCAGCCTAAGCATGGGGGCAGGGGAGGGGATTGGTCCTATCTCAACGTGGTGATGGGACAGACTTAGCTGACTTCCCAGGGAAGGTCAAGTAAGCATTGTCAACTTCATACATTTCTGGAGGGAAGGGATATCTGTGCTCTAAAATAACAGTTCCCAGACAAGATAGTTAGCTGACTTCAAAGCCTCTGCGGATATCCTGTGATGCTGAGGATATCCTGTGATGCTGAGGATATCCTGTGATGCTGAGGATACCCTGTGATGCTGAGAATACCCTGTGGTGCTGAGGATATCCTGTGATGCTGAGGATATCCTGTGGTGCTGAGGATATCCTGTGATGCTGAGGATATCCTGTGATGTTGAGAGCTGCTGGGCCAATCCTTGTTTGAGATGGTGGCCCCCAGGAATGTGAGGAAGATAGCACAGCTATAGTCTGGCTCCACTTAGGATGTATCTAGACGACAGCAGAGGTGCTTGAGGAAGCACGTACACAGCTCATGATAACTCTTTGGCTTGCAAATATCTCTGTTGGGCTTCTCCAGGAAATGGCTGGATGTCTTAACCACGATGACAGCTTAAATAAACTGGGTTTGCCTCCTAAAACAGGAATTATATTTGGAAATCTTTATTTAATGGAGACCCCTGGCCCCCCAGTGATGTGTGAGAGGCAGAGTACGGTGTTAGTCAGCTTTTGTGTCCCTGTGACAAAACACCCAGGCAGTCAGCTCACAAGGAAGAAAGACTTACTTTGACTCCACAGTTTCAGTGGTGTGAACCCATGGCCAGTTGGTTTCATTGCTTTTGAGCTTGTGGATAAGGCACACAGCCTGGTGGGGAATCTGTGCAAAACTTTTTACATCACAGTATCCAGGAAACAAATAGACTAGGATCTTGGGTCTCAATGTCTTCTAAAAGGGACACCCATCGTGATCCCACCCCCTTCTACCAGGCCCTGTTTCCTAGAAGTGTCACTCCTTCTTAGTGACAGCTCAGGCAGGTGACCAAGCTTTTAACACATGGGCCTTTGCAGGATACTTGAGATATAAGGTGCAGCATCTCGCCTGCAGTCCTCTAAAAGGGCCATTGAATAATGAAAAAGATGAGTTTAGCGGATCCCAAAGTGTCCCCAAAGGATAACGAGTGCCAGCTCTGCTGATCCATAGTCTCCTGTGAGCATTATAAAGATCTAAATGTTACATGCATCCAACATGTATGACATACGGTAAACATTAGCATCCACAAAGAGGGGAATGGGTAGATAGATATAAAGATCAGGTCAAAGGAAGACCAAACCAAATATAGACTTTAGTAAATCTGATAGCTTCATTCCAGGGTCTAGGGCACAGAGTGGCGTGGTAGGAACTCCAAAGGGCTTCCTACTGTGATGACTGCAGTCCACATGGCCTTTCTCTTGATTATATTGGCTTGATGCTTACAAGCTCCCTCCAGGTATTTCACTGTTCTGACATCTCTGACTTTCTGGGGTCTCCCTTGCATCTTTGGCTTGACTCTTACAACATCACATATTACTCTGTCAGGGGCTACTTCTTAGAGGTCTGACCCTGTGTCATGATTCACGGACTCCCAAGCCATCCTCTGAAATTTTGTTGTAATTTTGCATGAGCCTGCAACTCTTGCATCTGCATCTCTGGGAAACGAATGTCATGGTCTGCTACGGCTTTGAGTATCAGCTAGGCTTCTGTGGGCCATGGCTGCAAAGGCTGCTGAGTACTCCAATACTGCAAACATGACCCAGAGCAATAACTCCCTTGGTTACTCAGTAGGTTTCATCTCAAAAGAAATCTCTTAGCCTGTCGTGGGTTCTTGTTGATTCCCAAGATGAACTCCAGCTATCTTTCCTATGATGCTGGTGCAAAGCAATTGGCTTCCTTTAATTCTTGCTAGTTCTTTTGCTGTCAGACATCTTTTGGCTGGAGTTTTCCTGCTTCATTCCTTTGCAAAGCACTCTGAATCTTGACAAAAGTAATGAGCAATACCCGTGCTATAGCCTAATGTTGTGCGCTTTGAATTTTTTTTATTTGGCTTTACTTTTTTTTAAAAAAATTTATTTATTAATTAAAGATTTCTGTCTCTTCCCCACCGCTGCCTCCCCTTCCCCCCCTCCCCCAATCAAGTCCCCCTCCCTCGTCAGCCCAAAGAGCAATCAGGGTTCCCTGCCCTGTGGGAAGTCCAAGGACCACCCACCTTCATCCAGGTCCAGTAAGGTGACCATCCAAACTGCCTAGGCTCCCACAAAACCAATAGGTGCAGTAGGATCAAAAACCCATTGCCATTGTTCTTGGGGTCTCAGTAGTCCTCATTGTCCGCTATGTTCAGCGAGACCGGTTTTAACCCAGGCTTTTTCAGACCCAGGCCAGCTGGCCTTGGTGAGTTCCTGATAGAACATCCCCATTGTCTCAGTGTATGGGTGCACCCCTCGCGGTCCTGAGTTCCTTGCTTGTGCTCTCTCTCCTTCTGCTCCTGATTTGGACCTTGAGATTTCAGTCTGGTGCTCCAATGTGGGTCTCTGTCTCTGTCTCCTTTCATCGCCTGATGAAGGTTAATATTCAGGAGGATGCCTATATGATTTTCTTTGGGTTCTCCTTCTTATTTAGCTTCTCTGAGAACCCGAATTAGAGGCTCAATGTCCTTTATTTCTGGCTAGAAATGAAATTTCCTCCATTAGACTAAGTCGTCCTTCAAGTTAAACTCAGCCTCCCACAAAGCCTGGAGGTGTGGAGAAATGCAGACCAGCTGCTTTTCAGAGTGGCCTCTAGTCCTGTTCCCACAGTCCCTGATCTCTATCTACATCCCTGTAGTTTTGTCTTCAGGCTCCACGAAGATGGCTTATTAGGCTCCACTCGGCATTCTAAACTTTCTCTAGTCTGCTTCCCTTAACTTCTCCAAATCCCTCCACAAATCAATTCCACTGGCTTCTAACGCACACTGCCAGGGGCCACACTTCTCAGTTCCAGTTCTCTGCATTAATCAGGCCCGTGTCACTGAGACAAACATCTGACATCCATCCCCTCATGCTAAGACAAAATTTTCTTGACTTAACTTCAGAAGTTTCCATTTCTGGTCACTTGACCCCATCTCTTTGGGCCTGTGGTGAGTCAGCACATCGTGGCAGGAAGCATGTGGCCAAGCAAAGCTGCTCACCTCATGGTGACCCGGAAACAAACAGAAAGAGAAGAGGTCAGGGTCCCAATATCCCATTGAAGGTCATGCCCTGGTGATCTCACATCTTTCCATCAGCTCTGCCTCCTAAGGGATGCACGACTTCCCAGTTGCAAAACAGGCTGGAGCCAAGTCTTTATTATAAGGTCCTTTGGGGGAGGCTATTTCATGTCTAAACCATACAGCGAATTTATTTCGGAGTGGTAGAACAGTGATGAGGACTACCAAGAGCTTAGGTTTTCCTGACAACTATGATATAGATGAGGTGCCAGGTCCAGAACAACACATTCCCTTGGAACTTCCTTGTCACTTTGTGGTAGAATGGCCACAAGGAATGGGCTTATCCTTCGGGAAAAGCACCCTTTAAGAAAACAGAGTTGAAGATAAAAATGTTAAAATGTAGAGATACATACTTAATGAGGGTTACCTAAGTATTTTAAAACAAAGCAAAGCCCAACTCACCTTAAAACCTCAACATGTAGAGAGAATGTTTATTTCAAAAGAGATGAATCTGTCTTCTGGGACTAAGAGGCTCAATAAAATGAGCCATGCTTAGGGCTAGTTGGGGGTCACTCGAAGGATGCCAAGGCTAACCACAGAAACCACTGATCCCAGACACAGAGTTCAGCTACTTCACCTCTTCTTCAGGGTTCATCCTGAGCAAACGAGCACCTGCCCTTGATGCTGACGGCTTCCTGTAGGAATGTGTTTTATTGGTTTGTACCTATGTTGTACTAGTTGTTAAATATTTTGAACATCAGCTCTACATAGTCTAGACTAGAACTGGGAGAATGGTAGCATTTTGAAGGACGGGAATGGGGAGCCATGAGGTTCCCCATAGGAGAAGTCTGAGTTCGGACAGCGGTCTATAGGAGGGAGGACAGGGTGGTGAGGGGGGAATTGACTGGATGACACAAACTGAGCACCAAAGGTTCCAGTCAATGTGACAAGAACATCAACATGGGGGCTTTGGGGCAGGGAGGAGGCTCACCCGTGCGGTAAACTCAGGATTTAGGAGCCGAAGGAATGTGAGAGTGTGAAGTCAGGGGGCTGCCTGAGCGAGCATGGTGGCAATAAACTTGCTGTGACTGGCCACCAATGATATGGCAGCTGCAGCCGGCTGCTCTGGAGACACAAGATGATGGCTAGGACAAATGTCATATCCCCAGGCTGCTCTTCTAGGTGCACTTTGAACATATTCCTGGGTCACTGATTAAGAAAAGATAATGCATGGTATGCCCTGGGTAGAAAGACTTTCCCTCTTTCTTATACTATATCCCTCTTCTGGCTTCCTGACCTGTTGCCATGTTTAAAATCTACTCTATTTCACAGCTCCCATATGCTCTCCTCTCATCAGTACTAAGAACACGGAAAAGAAAACTGGCAGCTGTGCCTTATTCTGTGGTTTGTGTGGTTATCCCCTTAAGTTTTAACAGTTGGGATGAGTAATAAAGTTAAAGCCTAAGAATGCTTCAGTTTTTCCCTAGCAGTTTTACTATATTGCTTACAGAAAATGCCATATAATTCCTAGAAGTGACAGGCATTTGGCTTTAAGATTGTCCATTTGAGGGGCATCTAGGTTGTTTCTAGAGCATGTCTTGGGTAGATTCCCAAGAGTGGTATTGCTGGATCCTGAGGTAGGTTGATCCCGAATTTCCTAAGAAACCACCACACTGATTTCCAAAGTGGTTGCACAAGTTTGCATTCCCACCAGCAATGGATGAGTGTACCCCTTTCTCCACAACCTCTCCAGCAAAGGCTATCATTGGTGTTTTTGATTTTAGCCATTCTGACAGGTGTAAGATGGTATCTCAAAGTTGTTTTGATTTGCATTTCCCTGATCGCTAAGGAGGTTGAGCATGACCTTAAGTGTCTTTTGGCCATTTGAACTTCTTCTGTTGAGAAGTCTCTGTTCAGTTCAGTGCCCCATTTTTAATTGGGTTGATTAGCATTTTAAGGTCTAGTTTCTTCAGTTCTTTATATATTTTGGAAATCAGACCTTTATCTGTTGCAGGGTTGGTGAAGATCTTCTCCCAGTCAGTAGGTTGCCTTTTTGTCAAAAAAAAAAAAAAAAGATTGTCCATTTGACCTTCTGTTTTTGAGACAATTAACTTCCTACTCCTTTATGAGGTGTGATATTAAGTGGGATTTCATCTTTGCTATCAAACTTCACAATGGGGGGGGTGCTATTGAGCCAGCTGGGCGCAAGCTGAGATCGACCTTGTTGAATGTTCTTTTTCCCATACACCACACGGGAGTAATGGAAAGTGGGTTCTCTTTATAAAATTCCACACAATCTCTTATCTCTTGGTAGCTTCTGGGAGCTTTTGGTATTAGAAGAAACAGTTTGTGTTTAAAGAGCTACTGTTATCTGCTGACTAAGGATTTTTAATTTGTGGTGTGTATGTGGTTAATTTTTATAATCTGATTCTTAGAGACGTGTAAAGGAGGAGGCTAAAGACTTCACTCAGTCTAAAAGTCTTTAGAAAATTAGTTGGTGCTCCTTTCGGGGAAATGACACCCAACCTGTTATAGAAAGACTAGAGTATGTGTTGTTGGAGCAAGGCACATCCTTTTGAACAGGGAATTGGTACTAGTGACTTCTCGCTACCCAACTTAACCCAGCAAAGAAGGGGCAGAAACTTTGGCGCAGATATTTCACCCCATCATCTAATCTGGTCATCTTCCTACCCTCACTGGGCATTCACAGAAGCAGAGTCTGCAATGGTGCATGCAAGGGAACTTTCTACATTGGAACTTTATTTATCTGTATCTTTAAGTCTGTGGCCAATCAGCAAAACAGAGGTTGGCATTCATTTATAGGACAAACAGACTTGCGTTTGGAACATGCCCACTGTCAGAGTCTGCTTCATGAACTAAAAGACTGCAATTCATTAGGCTTGTTACTTTGTTGGAGATTTGTAGGAGGAAGACAAGTGAGGCATTTTCTCCCCCCAGGAAGGAGAAAAAAAGATGATTGAGATTGGTCTTGCCTCTTTTTGCTTTCATTCATTACTCAGGTGAAGGTGATGCAATTAGTGTAAAGTTAAAGTCTCATGGAATGGGGTTCTTTGCCAAGGTGGTGAACATGGTGGATGAGTGTCTTTTCGGCTTTAGAAACTCATTAGCTTGCCCTACGTTGCTGTAAGTATATGGAATTCATTAGCAAAGTTGACAGGTATCCCTTGGGAGGAGCCGAAGAAGTGAACAGGCTGGCCGTGGCAAACAGTCAGGGCATGCAGTGCAGAGCTGCAGAGCTTTGTTTCATGAAACAAGAGTGTATTCCCTAAGGCATAAGGCAATTATGGGAAGGATCCAGGATCAAGCTATCTCAAAAGATCAATCTGTACAGGGAAGAGATTCCTATAGACAAAGTGTCAGGTCTGGAGCCACAAGGGCTTGACCAAAGGAAGCATTGTTTTATTTACGGACTATCACTCGAGGGTCCTTAGGTGGTCTTTGGAGTCTGATAAACTGCTTTCCTTGGTTAAAGCCAGCATTTGCCCGACTGAGGAATGAGAACTCCTTCCACGAGGATCATCTACATAACGTTTTACGTTCTCTCTCATTCCTCCTGTATCTGAGAAACTCAATGGTGTATTGGGAAGACGAAAATACAGTAGGATGAGGAGCAGTGCTTCCTCCCCAGAGGCAGATTCCCAGACCTGAAACTAGACTGAACCAGTGAACCAGGTGGAGAAAAGAAGTTTTAATTGTCTGGCTGGTTATAAGTTTCAAGTTTTGATTTGGAAATGGCCAGGACTAGACTTTTCATTTCTAAACACAACTTCGTGTAAGGACTTAAAAGGGATGGAATCTGCTGTAGGCACTGGTGAGAGGAAAGGAAACCACTTCCTAGTCCTAGTCCACATGGTTAAACTCTGAACCTTGCATACTTTTCTTGCTGTGTTTTGGGATCTGCAATGATAATGGTAACTTCAGACAGAGAAGGGCCAATTTCCACTCTACCCAAGGGTAGGTAAGAATTCACTTGAAGGGGATAGAGGTATGTCTTTCAAGGCAAGAATATCACCAAGGAAGACACATACTAGATTGCTTCATCCACTCCAAAGCCAGGAGAAGACTCTTTGGACTCCGGTGTGATTTTTTTCTAAGATTTTTTTTTATTATTCCTTTCTCACAGACTTCTATAGTAACTGCTTCTACTCTATTGTGAACGGTCAGTCAAGTGGGAGACAGGAGTTGGAAAGTTGGAAGATCTCACAGAGGAAGCTTAAAAATTTCCAAATGCTAGCTTTTCAGAAATGTTCTCTCTCTCTTTCTGTCTCTCTCTCTGTCTCTCTGTCTGTCTCTGTCTCTCCTCTCTCTCCCCCATATTTTTTTTTTTTTTTTTTTTTTTTGGCCAGTTGGTGCTATCCTAGGTCTCCAGGCTATCTGACCTCTGGTTCCTGGCACTGCCTGGAGGGCTCCCTCTTGTGGCATGGGTCTCAAGTTGGACCAGTCATTGGTTGGCCACTCCACAAGTTCTGTGTCACCTTGACCCCAGCACATCTTGCAGGCAAGACAGATTGTAGGTCAAAGGTTTTGCAGCTGGGTTGGTAATCCCAGTCCCTCCAGGGGAAACTTTGCCTGGTTGTAGAAGATGGCCAGTTGAGACTCTGTATCCCCCATTACTAGGAGTCTTCACTAGGATCTCCCTCATAGATTTCAGGGGGTTTCCACCGTGCCGGGTTCTGCCTTGCCCTGAAAATATGCCCCCAATTCTAGACTCTCTCCCAGTACTCTCTCTCCCTACTCTCCCAGCCGATCCCTCCTGTTTCCATCCCTACAAGCTCCCAGTCCACCTGTGAAATCTAGTCAATGTTTCAGTCCCAGAGAGAGACATATGTGTTTCCCTATTGAGCCCTCCTGTTACTTAGAACCTCACTGGGTCTGTAGATGGTAGTATGATTATTATTTACGTCATTGCTAGTATCCATTTATGAGTATATATCATGTTTGCCCAGAAATGATTCTTAAGATGTTTGTCACAACTTAGGTAAAAATGTGCCAAGAGGGAAACTCGGGGCATATGACTATAGGGTTAATGACAAGCCAACAGCCAGCTCAAAAAAAAAAAAAAAAAAAAAAAAAAAGCTAAACTAACAACAGTAGATGCAGTTACCTCTTTCCTCTCGCAAATGCCCATCTTAGACGCTGGGCCACACGGAGCAGTTCCCCACCGACTACAAACTTAAACTTCTAGTAATATCATATCGCTAATTATTTCTTCATTCGTTGGCCCCAAACACAAGAGCCTGGACATCACAGGCAAGTTTGTCTTCTGTGTAGTTTGCAGGCAGAAGCCTTGTTGCCTGCTTCTAATTTAATTTGCAAAGTAATTCTCAATGAAGAAAGACTTGAGGCAACTTGTTTTTTGTTCTGCTCCTAGCTTAGCCACTTTGCCCTGCCCAAGGTGTCTTAGCCTTCCCCACTATTCTGCTGTCTTTAAAAGTTTAGCCTCCCTTCTGATTTCCAGTTTGTTTTTGCCAGGGAAAGTGAACTAAGAAAGGTGTTTCTAACTTAGTTTCCTTGTGCTAAGACTGAGGCACTTTTTTCAGTTGTCTGGTAACAAAACCAATGCTGGCTGAGCTTGCAGCATCAGAAAGCCGTTGAAAGGAAGGAGGGAGCTCCTGGTGGAAACATAGTCATCCATAAATGAGCTATTACTTTGGGACAGTCCAGAAACAGTGTACCAGTATTTGTATTCATACTAAGAAGGAAAAGCCATTGGGGGTTTGCTTCGTCTGCTCCAGAAGCATTTTTTATTCTCAGATTTCTTGGTGGGTGAACTCGTATCAGACCCACATAGGTGAGAAATAAGGATGGCCCACCAGCTTCCTTTGCGAATGAAGGGTGACTTGTCTCTTCTTCTCCCACGGGTCGCTTTAAGTGGGCGCATATAAACCGGAGAATCATTTGTTTTGGTTCCAGATATTCTTAAGCTCTCCCTCAAATGTCTCAGGGGAACATTTCTAAAAGGAGTAAGGCATTTTTGATGTCTACCAGGACTTACTGGAGCTCTTCTTTAACAGTCGTTTCATCTGGAGACCACAGTGCTCCTTAACTCACTCTTCCTCCTGGCAGAGGCAGGGCTAGGCGCAATCACAGGGCCAGGGGCAGGCACAGGAATAGCACAGGGGCAGGGGCAAAGAGGAGAGCATGCTGTCAGAAGTGCAGAATCCTGGCTCGTCTTTCTGGGTCACCACGAATGTCAAATGAGGCCTAAGGCTCAGCTCCAAATCCTTGGGTTGAGTCAATTAAAGGCAAAGGGCGCTGCTTTAAAACGCTTTTCAGTTCTTCTCCAAGCTGTGCTTATGCTGCCGTTTGTGGGGAGGAAAAGCCGGCTCCTAATACCTAGACTCTAGCCTATGTGATCTTCCCCAATACGAGCTCTAAAACTGGCCTATTCACTTTTTCTTCAGGTGCTATTCAGAGTTCTCATTGCTGAGCAAATATTTCAAATTGCTTTGAGTTTGGGTCAAACTTTTTTTTTTAATTTTTTACAGTTTTGACGGTATAAGAAGAACATGGGGACATGCTCCTGCTTCTCAAGAGCAGAAACTGTAGGGGCAAGTGCTCAGAAGATAGCAGGGGATGCAGATACATTGGTGGGCATTTCCCAGTTTCACAGAAACCATCAGATGAAATTCAGGAAGCTCTCATTAAATTTAAAAGTTAGAATTAAAAATGTTCTCCTTGTTTGGTTTTTTGAAGTCCAAGGGTTTGAACCTAGGGCCTCAGGCATGCTAGACAAGTGCTCTACCACTGTGCTACATCCTCAACCTCTTACAACTGGAATTTCTTGACTCGGGACTCCTTAGTTTTTCTCGCATCTTACCAAAAACTTAACCTCAATTGAGAAGACTGGGTTGCTAACTCAGAAAGACAGAGTTTCACTCAAGGTCTCCTGTTTGGTCCAGATCCCCTTTAATGTTAAAGTCAAGGGAATTGGGCAGGTTTCTGCCATGTTAAGCAATGGAGAAGGGAAGGATGCTGATGTACTGAGTTAGTCTCTTGAATAGGCACCTCTTAATAATCAACGGAACAGGGACCAAGGTCTAGGAAGGCAGGGATCAGCCCGAGTTCATGATGAGTTCCCTTTCCCTGTCTCCTTTCTGGGATAAACATCTTGCATGGAGTAATATATTTTTTGAGTAATTTTTATCTCTCTGGAGAGGGGACAGGTGCACAACGTATTTCTTAAAAACGGGTTGAGATATTTCACTTCTGGGTCAGTTGATGATCCAGTCACAGCAGTGAATTCCTATTGGAACGCTCCTTTGGAATTTCTTTTCATCATTTATTTCAAGAGGAGGAGCATTCCAGGACCTGCAGGCCCAATAGCTCTGAGAATACATACTGTTGAAACAGTTCCTGGATTTAGCCTGGTTTTCTGTGGACTGCCTTAGCAGCTGGCTGAGGGTGTGCGCATCTTTACATCTTAGTCTGTTTCTCTACTTCAGAGCGTCAGCTTCCTCTCTTCTTGACTCTAGCTTTCAACAGAAAGTATAGAGTTTACCCTGCCTCTCCCAATAGACCAACAAGAGAAGGAGACATGCCACAAAAAGACACACATAGCACAGAAGTTTTTGAGAACACTGTTACATTTCCTATCAGATGGTTCTTACTCAATGGATTGAAACCAAGTATGAGAAGAGGCAGAAATGTAGCTCTTTGAAGAGTGTAGTTTCGAGATTATGCTAACATGATCCCTGATAGGCCTGATAGGTTAGGCTATCAGGCCATTCCTTTGGAAGGAAGGGTGCCAATATGACTATGTCTGGTTATCACTGCTAACAGTGTCCCTTGACACAGATGTAACCTGTTCATCACTCAGTGCAGGGTAGCTGAACTGCTAGGCTTATGCTGCACAGATGCTCACTCATTGGGCTTTTATAATGGGCAGGCAAGTGTGCTAAAGATGATATTGCATCCCAAATGGGCAGTGTGACAGGATACTGTGAAAAGAAAGGAAAAGGGTTGAAGGTTTCATAACAAATAACATATTTGTTATTCTAGGAAAATAAATTATTCTAGGAAAATAAATATTACAAGAGGAAAACTTGCAGGAATACTCTTGTGCTAAATCACAAGAATAAGTACGTATTCCTCCCCAAATGCCTTTATCACGCTGCAGTGATCAGCACTGGCACTATGAGCTGGAGAAACTAGGAAAAGGGGAGGTGAATGGTCATTTTGGATGTAAGGCATCCTATAACCTGCAACCACCCTGAATGGAGAATGAGGCAGGCATGGTGTGCTTCCGGTGCAGGGCAGTAAGTGACCGTGCATGTGCATGTCGGTTCTTGTTCCGCCTTGAAACAAGGTAAAGTTATGTTTCAGTTGATACAGTTCTAAAGATTGGAATCAGACAAGGCCTAATATTTGCAGTGCTCTTTGAGCAAAGGCATAGATATTTGAAAGTTACAAATTAAGCTAACAAACTGTTACAGTTTATCCTTCCACCTTGACAAATCTCCCACAAGACAAAGGGACACAATGTGTGAATATTTGCTTCAGTAGACAGCAAGTAACTACAGAGAATATAACTTCAAAGTTCTTTTTCTTTCTGTCAAAGCTCTGACTTGTTATAGGGAGAGACTATAGTGCAGCCCCAAGGACCTCCCCAACCTCAGCACACAAGCAACTCGCTCTTTGCCAAGGGCTCTTTCTATGGCATGCTCCAGGCCTAGGGTACACACGTTGGCAATGCAGACCGATGAACTGGTGCAGAAATCAATACCTGAAAAGCCCTCCATGTACTGAAGACATCTTGGAAAGGGAATCTGGGATGCTCTTCCAGGCGACGATGAGGACGCCGACGATGAGGATGCCAAGTGCAGCAATCGCCTCTGATTTAAGAAATCTGTGACTCTCGGGAGGAGGGCAAGGAGCAGTTTGCAGGCACCTTTTCTCATTCCTAAATCTGAGCTGACATGGATGGAGTGAATTGGAAGCCTGGAGTCATACTCTCTAACACTAGAAACCAAATAGATTATATAGTAAACTACCTAGAAGATGCAAGAAGGCTAACCTCTCAAATGCAGAGAGGGAAGAGCTGATCCTGTTTATACTACAGTCTTTCAAGAAGCACTGGAGTTGAGAGAGTGTTGGCTCAGGAACCTCCGGAAAGGATGATCCAATACAAAAAAGGCTGAGAGCTGTTGAAGCAGTAAGATCCTCTCTATACTCTCCTCTCTTATGATGCATCTTCTTCTCCCTCCCTGGGATGAAATTAGACTTAGCACTTGGAAAAGAAAAACAAAAGTAAGCTCAAAGCAGCAAAGCATGCCTGAAGGAGGTGTGCCTGATGTAAACATGGGGCTCCCCTACAGAAAGTGGGAGCTGACATGGCCTTTGGCCATTTTCCAGTCTACTACAGAATCTGGACACCAAGCCAAAGATTTTGTTCTCTGAGTTCATAGCCTCCCCTCATCCGGGTCGGTTGTCCTGCCATCTTTCCAGCATTTCATGATAATAATGACCACTTTCCAGTGTTTCAGCTGATAATTAATGATGCTCTAAAGGCTTTTTTTTTTTTAAATAAAAAGCAACAAGATAGGGCATTCCAGAGGAAAAGAATGTGCACAGAAAACAAAGAAAACAAATCAAAATACTGCAAAAACAAAACAAAACAAAATGAAACTCCAGAAAAGTACCCTAAAAGTAACAAAACCTCCAAGCACTTTTTAAAAAGGATAGCACCTGTGGCTGAGAAACTGGATAACATATAAAGAAAGGTGTTGGGGCCATAACACAGCTCTTAAAAAAAACCGATTTCAAAAATCTAAAAAATATTATAATATATTGTTGAAGAAAGCTCTTCAGAAATTTAACAAATAGGAAGTAAAATGATAAAAAAAGTAGCCCAGGTGCACTGGTGTGCAAATGTCAAGCAGAATGAAGCCAGCAGCAGCGAGCATGCTGAGGAGAAAACAGAATCTACACCGAAAAGATATGGGTTCTCATGCTACAAAACTTAACTGCTACAAACAGAATTACTACACCACAAGAAAAAAATTCTACAAAATTATATGGAGAAGAAGGGATAGAACTACACATGCACAGCTAAAATTGAAAAGGACACACAAAAATGATGAGACCTTTTGTCTCCATGGAGATACAGAAGTTAGATGTTATAGCAATGACCATAGAATTCTGAAGGACTCCATGTTCTCCAGCTAAGAATCTGAGGCATGTAAGTAATGAGTGTGAGATACAGTAAAGACAATTCAAAGCTGCAAAGATTCCAGATTTTACCTAGATAGAACTATTTCCAAGAAGGTGCTGGAAGTTATGCGCCATCACAGAAAAGGAGAAAGAGAAGACAGATGAGGGTCAGAGAGCCCAAGTACTTCCCATACCATTTCCTCTTTGCAGGATTCAGGAGAATTCGAACTCTTGGAGTCGTGTTGGAATTATCCTGATGGGATCATTTAAGTCATTCCTGGTCTGGTACATTTTTCAGGGATACTATGAGACGAAGAACATGAGTGAGAAATAAACAATTATTAAATGAAGTCCTTATTTGGGAATTTGCATTTGATAACAATCAGCTCATTGGTACCAAGGGCATAGGAACTTAAACTATATGGCATATGCTGATTCAGTAGAAGGCACAGAAGAATCAAGTATCAGAAACTGGGAAGGCAGAGCCATAAATAATGCTATAGCAAGCATTGAAAAAACTGGCTCTTAACTGGTGTAAGAAACAGTAGACCAAGAATCAGTCTTGGTCAAGGATTTTTGAGGACTGGATATTCTTGGTGCCATTTGGTACCTTGTTAGAAGAAAAAGGTGGCAGTAGGAAGCAACTGGTCCACCTGCCAGAAGTAAAGAGAACACTAACATTTGAGCCTATTTGTGCTTGCAAACTACAAGAGAGAAGAGGTGTAAACCTTACAACAAAACGTCTCATTAAGATAAAGTTTTTAGTGGGATTCCACATTCTAGCCTAGTGGTCCCTGTGTGGTTGCCACTGAGAAAAATGAGCCATGAGTAGGAGCTGGTAATGGGAGCAAGCTGTCTGGAAAATAGAACTCTGTCCAGCACTCTGGATATGGTTATGGCCCCTGAATTTGTCTACAAGACTCTGGGTTCTAAAGGAATCCTCCTGCTGAAGAAACTATGCATCTGGCCAATAGAATCTCAGATTCTTTGGGAAGAGTGGCCATAACCCAACTCTGTAGTCAAGACTTCTAGAGCTTTCTATGGCTCCCTCCAAATGTGGCATGCTTGGCAACACTCATGTCAGACATAAAGAAGAACATCAATCTGACTTGCAGAGAGTGGATTCACACAGCGGGGCCAGAGGATTCTTTGCTGTTCTCATTGCTGTGCCCAAGTCCTGACTGAAGCAACTTAAAGAAGGAAAGATTTGCTTCAGTTTGTGGTTTTGAGAGGGACAAGTGCATCATGGGAAGAAGGAAAACTTAGTTCCTGGAGTGGTTCTGCCCTCAGTGATGGAAACACAGAGAGACTGCTTGCTGTGCGTTGGTAGATATGGAGTCAGAGAGACTGGGACTGCAGGCTGGGTTTAGTCCTAGCCCTCAAAGACCCAGCCCTCCCCCCCTTAGTGACCTCAGGGATCTCTCTCCATCATGTAAGTTTCATAACCTCCAAAAATAGACCACCAGGTGGAGAACAGGTGTTCAAATACATGAGTCTGTGAGGGACATTTTAGATCCAACCAATAAGCTCCAGCAAGCAAGAATTTGGGTCAATCTAGGAACTGCCCCTGCCGTCCAGTATCCAGAGGGACCTCAGAATTTTGCTACAGAATGCAGTTTGTTGAGGCGTTTTACTCTTCGGCTTTTGAAGAGTTCTCCCTAAGCTGCACTTTACTTTGGAACTGTGCAGTGACTATTTTGCATTCTTTATTTTATAGGTACCTGATCCCGAACCGTACCATGGGTATTGCGTAATGGTGTGGGCTCTGGGTTGTCATTCTGTTTACACAGTGGACAAGATGGTCTGATGATCAGACAGGCCCGATGGGGTGGTGGTGTTCCCTCCTGCAATTTCTTCTCCTTAGTATGCACCGAAAGCATAGCCCTAATGCCCCCTGCTAGTGTGATGAGCTCAATGACTGAGTTCTGACCAATAGGAAGTGGGAGTCGTATGTGAGTCATCTTCCTTAAGAATACACAGCATCTTCCCGCTCTTCCCTACATAAAAAATGTCGGCAGTGCCTGTTCTAGATGGCCTGGCCAAAAAACAAGGCACATGCCTGCTGTATGTATCTTAGTCACAAGAGAGAATGAACAACATGGGAGATGGAAATTCATTGTGTAAAACCTTGAAAGGCCAAGATTCAAAGGCTTGTGTCACTTGAGACCTCTTACTCTGAGACTTGTGTAATATTGGAATTGGTTGATACAATGCACAGTAAGACATGTAAAGTCCCCCCGGGTAAATGGACCATGTCAAGCGTTACGGTGACCTGGGGTGAACCAGATCTGAAGGCTCTGAAAGCATTCTCCCAAACAAGAAACTGAATAGAAAGAATAGTAGTTTTTGGATGAAACTTCACGTGGCTCAGTCTGGCCTCAACCTAACTGTGTAACCCATACCGTCCTTACCTCTGGATCTTCTCTCCCTCTTCTCCTAAATTCTGGGATTACAGGCATGTACGACTATGCCTGGATGAATGGGTGCCATGGAAACCTGCTAGAAAGCAATGATTAAAGAACTGAGCATTACTAGAAGGAAAAAGCAAAATGTGTTCCATAAAGGAAAAGAAAAGTAGCTTGCTTCTGTTTCACTTGCAAAAGCTGAAATGATGTACTGTGCTGGCATGCTGAGAAGGAGCTGGGTGTAGCCTTGATAAGACCGGGGTAAGGAGAGAGGAAAAGAATCTTTGCTAATATTAGTTCATGGCAGAAGAAGGATCCTAAAATCCTTTTCAATGGTTAAGTTCATACCAGCGGCCTTGATGTTAGTTATTACTCTTCGGACAGCCTGTGAAGAAAAATGAGACGTGTTGGGGATCTAGAAACACCCTGACAATCCAATGACACTGTGCATCTAGAACCGCCCTCTTTTCCTGTACACGCCCAGATAGGCACGGGTGGCTATCATGCCTTTGCCAATGGTTTCTTCACAAATAAATCCCAAACACCAGTTGTTGTAAGACCCAGTCTTGGCACATCAGCACACAAGTGTCGGTTATTGTCTGGTTCTCTTCCTCATTCTACTTTGATGAAGCCATGGGTCAGCAAATCTGGCACAAGGGCTAAGTTTAGCCCCTCCCATTTTTTTTTAAAAGACTTAGTTACTCTTTTGCCTGACCAGAATCAGATTCTCTTATAAAGGAGAATATATATATATGTATATATATATATACATACATACATCTACATATAACCTCATAGTATTTGCTAATCAATTAACTTGTCAAAGAATCAGTTTTGTGGCTGACCCATTGCTGGTGTAGTGTCAGTACAAGGCAAGTGACAGTAGAGGTTCATAAAACTTGCCCTCTCAGTATCTGGCGCATAACAGGTCCTTGGTGAATGAGTAAAGGATTAGGTGTATAATAGGAATGATGATGTGCCTATGACACGTGAAACACAAAGTAAAGAAAGCGGTTTGGAGGCTTAGTCATGTTGTGATGGCTGCATCCATAGGCAATTCTTGCTTTGGTTGGTATAGAGCATTGCCTTCAAGATGGGGCATTCAACTCTCTGTGTCTCTCTTGACTTTACACGACTGTCCATTCTAATTTTCTCCTTAGTCTGTCTCTTGCTTCATCTAAGAAAGCCAAACAGTCCCCCTGTCTTAGACCTTACTGTGGCCCGTTACTTTCTGTTATGAAAACTTCTGGAGTCTTTTAATTGATAGAACCAAACATTCCATCAACTGTTATTTTCTCTTGTATGAATTTATTTCTGCAACAGGTGAAGCATAGTCTAAGAAATGGCAATATTTGGCTTTTGTTGCGTATATTTTCTTTCAGAAGGACCACTAACTTCAGGTCATCATTTTAATGTTTACTCTTTTGCCCTTCCCTGTAACCATGAAGTGCACAGGTCTTCAGAGTCTAATGAAGGTGAAACAGAGTGTAGATGGGAGATAATGAAGTCCGAAAATGGCCCGACCTCTGAGTACCGTCCTCTCAAATGTGTTCCACATAAGTGAATCCTCTAGCTATTGTCAGGGACCGATCCCCATGATAAGTCACCAGCTGAAAGGAGAAGCACTTGGGAACAGCTTCAGTAGACGTGTTCAGTGAAGGTTGATAGTAAAATGGCATAAAGACTAGAGCTACCTTGAATAAAAATTATGCATGCAATACCCAAGGCTGTGTTTTACATACTGGGAATAAAGACAAATGCAACCAGGACAAATTACATCTACTTTCTTATTTTAAGGAGTTTTATGTGATCCTAAAAGTGCGTGGGTCTGGTACTATTGGGCTGAACCAGGTAAACTGACGCTCGTTTCATTTGCTTATACCCTATCTGAAACGCATTGACTTAGCCACATCCCCTTCGCTTGTCTTTTGCTTTGTTTAGAATTTGAGACCAGTGTGATTGAAATGTTTTAATTTGGTTGCTGAGCCTTTCTGTTCATGGTCTTTGAGATGGACACTGGACTTCTGCTTGGCTGTGATGAAGCACATGACCCAACTTCAGGAAGGAAAGATGCCCTTTTGCTTCCTGTCTCACAGCTTTCAGCATGCAGTTAGCTGGCTCCATTTTTTTTGGGGGGGGGCTATGGTGAAACTATCTCATAGCAACAGGGAAGGGGGGTTCAGAGCTGAACCTGCAATAAGATGTAACTCCTAAGAATATGACCCCAGTGGTCTAATTCCTATAGCTAGGCCTCATCTCCTAAAATCTCTGGAGCCTCTTAATGTCCTATACTGGAGACTAAGCCTTCAATACACAAACTTGTAAGGGCATGGGAAGCACTTCACAACTGAATCATAAGGAACAGCTTGCCCGGGAGTGCACTGGAGAGAAACACTGCCTGCTTATCAGGCCAGGAACCTGTGACTAGGCAGGTCATAGTCACTAGGAAGAACCTATTGCTATTATTCTGCTGAATGGACAGCATCAAACCAACTGCTAGTTACTTCTCATTAACCAATACATTAATTCATCTCTAAATTCTCATCAGAGAAACTTCTATTTGCGGTGGAAGTTTATTGACCCAGAGATACTCAACTGGGCAGGCGGCAGAGACTAAGAGACTAGAGAATGTTCAGCCCTAAAGAGGACATACTTGTAGTACTGCTTCCTCCCAAAGCTCACAGGGTTCATTGTGGAAGAGAAGGTAGGAAGAGTGTCAGAGGGAGAGGCAGTAGGTGACGGAAGGAAAACAGAGCAGGGAAGCTGGACAGAGAAACTCACGGTGCTTGTGACAACGTGCACAAGACTGCTATAAAGCCCACGAGAGACAAAACCCCTGTGTGGAGAGGGGAGCTGGGCACACGGTCTCACCTATAGTGTAGGAGCTACTCGTGGTGGGCAGCATCCGGGAGAGGCTCGGTTTCTCTGAGTGTAGCCCCTTGTACATTGTCTACACTGCAGCAAAAGGCCACAAAGCCAAAGATATTTGGACAGCACAATTTGGTAATGATTGGTCTGAAAAAGAAGCACAAAATTGAGTGGCTAGAGAAGAGGGAAAATCTGGGAAGAATTGCGGGGTTGAGTATGATAAGACTCCATTGTACAAAATTAAAATATTAAGCAATAAAAGGGGGATGTAAAGGTTTCCTAATAAAGATGGATAAAAATATTAACACAATGACCCACACCCGGCCAAGGTGCAGAGGAAAAGAGACTAAAATTCTCAACTCTAAAAGGAACACACTCTCCCTAAGGGCCAGGCAGCATTGCAGAAGAGGGGTTCCAAAGAGTGTAAAAGCCAAAGGTGGTGGATGACCACAAGAAAACCTATTCTAGACACCGAGGAGCAGTTGCATGTATGAATGCACAGTCGCTGGGGCAGAAAGCACAAACTCTGTGCAAATCCAAGTCAGACAAAACCCCAGCATGGCAAGTTGGGCTCACAATCCCACACCTAGCTATAGAGCTACGGGCAGTTGTTAGCTGCTGTAAGGAGAGACCGTTTTCTCTAATAGTAAAGGTCTAATAGTAAGTAGACCACTCTTCCGGGCAAGGACACACATTCAAGATTATTGGGCCCCTACAAATTGCAGGATGAAAAGATACAAAGAGGGTTGCTAGGGAATGGGGGAGTGAATCTGTGAAAAGCTGGGGGAGGAGATGAATGTGAGTATGATCTCTACATGTCATACACCACTCTCAAAGAAACTTATAAAAATATACAGGACTGCTAAAGTGATGGATGGATGAAGAGAAACATAACCAAATGAAAACAGCCTAGAAGTGTAGTTTTAAAAAGTCACCGCTGAGACAGCCCTGTGACTCTAGAGATACTGTAGTTGAAACCCGGGCTCCCTGACATATGGGTATCACCTGTTCTCAGTGCTTTTAGGTCTCTTAGTTTCAGTTCTTGAGGTAGTGTTTGGCCATTGAGTGAACAGGATTTTTCCTCCGCTGCTGAACCTGTAGCTGGATTTGAGGTTCCTAAGAGCCGGGGCTTGTTCTGAGGGTAGGATTGTTTCATAAATTGAAACAGATTGTGAGGGGGTCACAACAGCATGAATGGCCCTAGTACAACAACGCCGTTGCAAAGTCCTTACCCCAGCATAGATGGGGACCTCATAGAAGCTGCGTGACAGAGTTTGGTGTAACATGAACATGGAGGATGGACCACAGCACTTCACATCATGGAATCCAGAAAGCACAGTTAATTATGAATACATGAATTATTGTTGTAGACTAATATTTCCTGTTGGTTTGCAGAAAAAGGAATTGGGAGTGGAAGGTAAGTTTATGTGTATAGTCAGAGAATATACTTTTGCTCCATTACAGTGTTAAATTGGGGGCTTAAGAACAAAATATTTACTAGTTAGGTGAAAATACAGGGGGAATTTTCGCTTATTGTACTACTTTTAGAGAAATAGCTAGGACAAGTATCCAAAATGATAGAGGAGACAGTATTAAAAATTCTTATCTATTCCACAGATCCCATCTTAAGGTTTACACCTTCAGTAGAACAGTGCACTGCCTTCCCATGTTTGAGTTTTAGAACAGTAATGAACACCCAAGTGAGGGTTACACTTGCCAGCTTTCCTTGAAATTAGATGGGAACCCCGGAGTAAGAACTACCCAGGGAAATGAGAACAGACGTGATATGCCAATTTCTGTGTCACTTCTATTGCAGGGAGTTACTTGTTTCATATTCTCCTTTGCCTCCTGCTAGAAGGAAGCCATGATATCAAATAAGTTTCTCACACATGGCAGATCTGATCAGCTAAACGAAGGTTGAACAGGGTGGAAAAACCTGGGTCTTCACATGACCTTGTGGAGTAGAAGCTCACCTGCCTCAGGTGGTGAGGCAGAACTCGATAGAACACTGGGTGCATGAAATTAGGTTTTTAAGATTTATTTTGTGAGTGGGGTAGTGTCTGTGTTTGTACATGTGCATATGTGTGTGTGTCTGTGTATGCATGTACATATTTGTGTGTGCACATGTTGCACGTACACATGTGCGCGTTTGTGTTGTGTATCTGTGTATGCACATACACAGGTGCATGTGGTGTGTGTGTGTGTGTGTGTGTGTGTGTGCACGCGCGCACACGCACATGAGCATACCTATGGATTTCAAAAAGGGTGTCAAATCTCCTGGAGCTGGGCATCATAGGTGGTTGTAAGCTGTCTGATGTGGACGCTGGGAACCGAACTTTGCTATTCTACAAGAGTAGCAAGTGGAGAGAGCAATAGCTCTGCTCTCTGAGACACACGAGATGAAGCTCCCACCCAGGATGGATGTAGGCTAGAATCTTCCCGCCCTGACACATGCGTTGTCGTGAGGACGATGTTCTCTGATTGGCTGGTCCGCGATTTTGAACTGGATCTGGCGGCCTGGTTCCACACTGCTGTTAGTGAGGCAAGCCACAATCGGAAGGCAGCCCTCCTGGGGCGCGGCAGCCGGAGAGTGAGTGCTTCCGGCCTGTCGGGCTTGCTGGTGCACGGGACCGGGAGCCTCGAAGATGGATACTACAATGGTGAATTTGTGGACTCTGTTTGAGCAGCTTGTGTGCCGGTTGGAGATTATCAATGAAGGAAATGAAAGCATTGAATTCATCCAGGTTGTGAAGGACTTCGAAGATTTCTGGAAGAAATGTCAAAGAACCAACCAGGAGCTGGAGAAATTCAAAGATCTGTTATTGAAAGCAGAGACCAGGCGGAGCGCTCTGGACGTTAAGCTGAAGCATGCGCGTAATCAAGTAGATATAGAGATCAAACAGAGACAGCAAGCTGAGGCTGAGTGTGCAAAGCTGGAACAACCGATTCAGCTGATTCGAGATATACTCATGTGTGACACATCTGGCAGCATTCAGCTAAGTGAGGAACAAAAATCAGCTCTAGCTTTTCTCAACTGAGGCCAAGCACCCAGTGGCAACTCTCTGGGAACAATAGACTATCAACCATTGATGAATCTGGTTCCATTTTATCAGATATCAGCTTTGACAAGACTGATGAATCACTGGACTGGGATCCTTCTTTGGTGAAGAATTTCAAAATGAAGAGACGAGAAAAGAGGAGCTCCAACAGTCGGCAGTTCATTGATGGTCCTCCTGGGCCTGTAAAGAAAACCTGTTCCATTGGCTCTATAGTAGACCAGGCAAATGAATCAATAGTTGCAAAAACTACAGTGACTGTTCCAAGTGATGGTGGACCTATAGAAGCTGTGTCTACGATTGAGACATTGCCATCTTGGACCAAGAGTCGGGGGAAATCAGGTCCTTTGCAACCTGGGAACAGTGACTCTGCTCTGAACAGCAGGCCCCTGGAGACAAGAACTGAGACAGACAATTCAGGCACACCTCAGAATACTGGAGGCACACGCCTACATGACTTTGTCTCAAAGACGGTTATTAAGCCCGAATCTTGTGTTCCGTGTGGAAAGAAGATCAAATTTGGCAAGCTGTCTCTGAAGTGTCGAGACTGTCATTTGGTCTCTCCCCCAGAATGTCAGGACCGATGTCCCCTTCCCTGCATTTCTCCCCTGGTGGGAACTCCGGTTAAGATTGGAGAGGGAATGTTGGCAGATTTCGTGTCCCAGACTTCTCCAATGATCCCTGCGATTATTGGCAGCTGTGTGAATGAGATTGAGCAGCGAGGCCTGACTGAGGCAGGCTTATACAGGATCTCGGGTTGTGACCGGACAGTAAAAGAGCTGAAAGTGAAAACTGTACCCCTGCTCAGCAAAGTGGATGATATCCATGCCATCTGTAGCCTCCTGAAAGACTTCCTCCGGAACCTCAAAGAGCCCCTTCTGACCTCTTGGCTAAGCAGAGCCTTTATGGAGGCAGCAGAGACAACAGATGGAGACAACAGCACAGCCGCATGTACCAGGCTGTCAGTGAGCTGCCCCAGGCCAACAGGGACACATTAGCCTTCCTCATGATCCACCTGCAGAGAGTGGCTCAGAGTCCAGATACTAAGATGGATATTGCCAATCTAGCTAAAGTCTTTGGCCCTACAATAGTTGCCCATACTGTGCCTAATCCAGACCCAGTGACAATGTTCCAGGACATCAAACGTCAGCTCAAGGTGGTGGAGCGCCTGCTTTCTCTGCTCCGGGAGTACTGGAATCAGTTCATGATGGTGGAACAAGAGAACATTGACATCCAGCGTGGCAATGGAAACTCAACACCACGGACACCAGACACTAAAGTGAGCTTACTGGGGCCTGTGACCACTCCTCAATTTCAACTTGTCAAGACTCCTTTATCAAGTTCGCTGTCGCAGAGATTGTACAACCTCTCCAAGAGCACTCCCAGGTTTGGGAACAAAAGCAAGTCTGCCACCAACTTAGGTCAACAAGGCAAATTTTTCCCTGCTCCATACCTCAAGTAAAGCCATTTCTGCCTGGTGTCCCAGCACTTACTGACCAGAGGACACACATGTTTATTCCGCAGCCTCCTTTTTATTAGTATTTTAGCCTTTTTTAGGCTTGAAATAAAGTTTAATGTGCATGAGTTTCTTATTATATAGCTCCTGTTCCTCTGGTGACTCAGCAGCGCCTGTACTAGTTGTTGGGAGCTTTCAAATAGGAGATCTTTACCAGGCTGGAAGGGTAATGGGTATTGCTTTTGACTCTGGCGGGGGTGGGAGACCCTTTGGCTTAAAGCCAAAATACTGCTCATAAAATGACTTTCCTTTAGTGTCACTTAGACAATGACAGAAATCCTACCTCGTGGGTAAAACTGAGTTGTCTCAGGACAAGAAGTTGCAGAAAGGACAAAGAGCTGGACTGAAGCTGCAGGAAGCCCCCTCTCAGAGCCCAGTCCCTGTGCTCCTTTAGGAACCGAGCAGTGGCATGGAGCCCTCCATGAGGTGATAGGCACTGACTTGAGTGTGCTCACTCCATTGGGGTTCTTAGGTCTGTGTCGTAGACAGTGCGCAGAGTAATCTGCAGTCCTGCATCTCGTAGTCTCTGGCAGCTTCTCGCTGGACTTTGGAGTTGCTTGGGGTCAGAGCCAGATTGATCTAAAGCTAAATGCATTCTGGTGACTGACCCTCTTGTTTTATTTTAAACGTCGGTGTGTAGTAAGCTAACAATTCAGAAGACTGTCAGCATTTTCATATGACAAAAAAGCTAGTTGCTTCTGTCTTTGCACTTTGGGTGGTGCACTTCTCCCGGGAAGCAGACACATGTATGTGAATATTGGCTTTTTGATTAGCGTTTCTCCAGTGTCTGAATGACTTCCTTCTCTAGGATGTTTTCTGACTCAATACTAACTCTTATCTGTAAGACATATATTTGGAATATGATATGAAAAAAATAGTTTTGCGAAATGAAAAAAAAAAGAGTAGCAAGTGTTCTTAACTGCTGAACCATATCCTGTGCTCCATGAAAATAGGTTTAATAATTTCATGGGAGAATTATATTACAATCACATCTGAGAGAGCTCTGCATGCCAGGATGAAGAATTTTGAATGGATGCCAAGGGCACTGAGAAACATTTGACCATCAGCAGGAGGTGACTTAGTGCGGCGAACTCCCTGACCAGCAGAAAAGAACAGCCACCAGACAAGGATTCTTCCCAAATCACGCTTTTACTTGGAGCCTCTTGGTTGAAGGGAGAGCAGGAAGTGAGGGGCCCCGAGCTCTGAGCTGCAACTGCTGCATCTGCTTAATATTGGAACTAGGGGTATGTGCAGGCTTCCTATTGGTCAAAGTGTCTTAGCAACCTGCTCCAAGCTCCCTGATAGGTCCAGCACACTGAGGACACTGAGCATGCCCGAGATGGTGGTACTGGCTACTCCAGCCCGCAGGAGCTAGGTGCCATCTTGTAATGGCGACCACACGTACTGGCTCCCTGCAGTTCCCCCTTCTTATTTGTCTTAAAGCCAAATCAAAGGTCTTATTCCCGATCAGGTCTTCACCTCATGATGTGAGGGCTGATCAAGGGAGGCCTGTGTCTATGGTATTCCTTCTCCAGTGCAATGTAACAAGATCTATGGAGGTGCAAAGGCAATACCAGAACGACTAGTGTACCTTCCTCAGTGCAATTTACAGAACTTCCATGAGGGTGTAAAGGCTACGCATCAGTCACTATTGAGGACAGACAACCAAACTTGGGGGGAATCACCCTTCTCAAGGGCAGCCAGCGCCTGCAGCATTACCACCTTATCATGGGATGCCTGAGCCTGAAGGCGACAAATTAACCATAGGCACAGCACCCACCCTCCTATGCAGCATGCAAAAAACATCCCCACCACAACCCAATCCTTAAACAGGGAGAAGGCAGAGGAGATCCAGGACCAGGCTTTGATGCGCGTATTGAGTTGATTAGAACTACTGCGCGTCTGAGGTCCTCCAGGGTGGCATCAAAGTCCTCAGACCAATTTCAGGAATGGGGTTAGGGTAGGCTGACAGAATCCCCCATCTCTGCTCTGCTCGGCTTGGGATCATCTTCCACAGGATCCGCAGTATCAGCATCCTGAAGAGCGGCGGAGTCATTTTCATGATGGACTTCAACAGTTCTGGTCAGGCGACTTGGGACCCAATGAGGCACTTCTCGATCCTGGGGAAAAACACAAATAGCTCCCCTGGACCTCCGGATAATGGGGTCCGGGCCATACCATTTATTTTCCAACACATCCTTCCACATCACTTTCTCTGCCCTTTCCGGGGAGGTGTGAGCGTGTCGGTCGGCTGCTATATGACCTTTGTCATCCATTATCAAGAAATTAAGAGTAAAAAGGGCCATAGCAATCCTATTCCTGGGGGAGGCAGTCTCAGCAATTCCCCCTTCTTGTTTTTATAAGAGCTCCTTGAGGTTGCGATTGGCTCTTTCTACTATCCTCTGACCTTGGGGGTTGTAGGGCAGACCAAAAGTGTGCTCGACCTGGAGTTGTGCACAAAAGGCACGAAAACCCTTAGAAGAGTAAGCAGGGCCATTGTCTGTCTTTAAACGGACAGGTTTTCCCCATGCCACCCAGGCCTCCAAGCAATGGGTCTTCACATGAATAGATTTTTCCCCCGCCAAGGGGGTGGCGAGAATGACACCTGAGTAGGTGTCCACTGAAACATGAAGGTACTTGATGCAGCCAAACTCCAGAACATGAGTAATATCCATTTGCCATAAGGCATTTGGTTGCAGACCCCGGGGGTTGATGCCAACACGAGGAAGATGGAGAAAGGTGATGCAAGAAGAACAAGCTTTTATAATACTTCTAGCATCATTCCTGGTCAGGGCAAATTTTCTCCATAGGGTGTCAGCGGGGACATGATACAAGTTATGAAAGTCCTGAGCAAGTTGGATTGGATATGCAGCAACTAGGGCCATGGCTCTGGTTGCTAAATCGGCCCATGCATTGCCTTCGGAGATAAAGCCAGGAAGCAAGGTATGTGCTCTAACATGGCCAACAAAAAAGGGATGAGTTCTTTGCAAAATAAAGTGTTGAATTTGTAACAAAATATTTGAAACAGGGCTTGCATGATGGACAGAAGCAGCCACCTCAAGAGAAGAGACTGCGTTAACCACACACTGAGAGTCTGAAAATAAATGGAAAGGTTTGTAAAATCTCTTAAAGACTTCAAGTACCACCAAGCATTCAGTAGCCTGGGGCATATCATGTTGGAAGGAGAAAACCTGAGATGGCTGATGCCCCACAACCATCGCTCCCTTTCCTGTTTTTGACCCGTCAGTAAATATAGTCACAGCCCCGGCAAGAGGAGTAGTCGAGGTGACCTTTGGAAAATAGACCAAATTGTTCTCTACAAAACCCAAAAGCGGATGTCTTGGAAAATGATTATCTATAGTATTAGGAAAGGTGCATAGCAAAACTGCCCAATCATCCACAGTGGCGGCTAAAGCCTTCACCTAATCTTTGGTATAAGGAATAAGCAACTTATCAGGCATCTTTGCAAAGGATGCTAGGCAAACTGTTATGCCAATCATGGCCTGAAGGGCCACTAAGGCGGGATAATAATTGAGGGTCCGCATCCCCACAGAATTGCCATGTAGCCACCATAGGGACCCCTTCTGCCACAACACACCAGTGGGAGAGTGCCTTGTTTTAAGAACGCATAGGGAAATAGGAAGGGATAGATCATATCTGTTGAGTTGTGCCTGGGACAGCGCCTCTTCCACTAGATGTAAAGAGCGCTTTGCTGTGGGTGTTAAGGCCCGTGGGGAGGTTACATCAGAATTGCCTTCTAATATGGAAAATAGGGGTAACAACTCAGACCTGGGGAGGTGAAGGTAACCCCTGACCCAATTAATATCTCCCAATAATTGCTGGAAGTCGTTAAGAGTTGTTAAGTGCTGAGTTTGAATAAGAACCTTCTGGGGGCTGATAGCATCTGGCTGAATTATCATCCCCAGGAACTTAGCTGTAGTAGAACATTGTACTTTCTCAGGGGCTATAACTAGGCCTCAAGCCTCAAGGGCTGAGACTGTCTTTTGAAAACCATCCTCAAGAATTTGCAGGGAGTGTGCTGCCAACAAGATGTCATCCATATAATGAATAATATGCACAGAAGGATATTGCTGTCGCACAGCCAACAGGGCAGCGTCCACAAACAGCTGGCACATTGTGGGGCTATTGGCCATCCCCTGTGGGAGGACTCGCCACTGAAAACAGGCAACCGGCTGTTCATGATTAATGAAGGGCACCATAAAGGTAAACCTCTATCTTGTTTACACAGAGGGATCGAGAAAAAACAGTCTTTAATGTCCAAAATTATCACAGGCCAACTCCTAGGTAAGGCAGAGAGTAATGGGAGGCCCCTTTGAGTAGATCCCATGATCTGCATTTGTTTGTTAACTTCTCTTAGATCATGGAGCAGTCGCCATTTTCCAGATGTTTTTTGAATGACAAAGACTGGCGTGTTCCACGGTGAAACAGAGGGCTCGATATGGCCTAAATGTAGCTGTTCTTGAACAAGCTGTTTAATGGCTTCTAGTTTCTCCTGAGAAAGGGGCCACTGTTGTATCTTTACCGCCTTTTGGGTGGTCCATGGTATGGGAAGAGGTTGAATATCAGAAGCCGGTGAGTCAGTGGCCCCTAGGAAAAATCCAGTCCCCGTCGATCTATCCTTTTAACCGAAATGATGGGCTGAGGCATGCCCTGAAGGCCTTTTCCTAGCCCTTTAGTGGGGACAAACCCCTGTTTCTTCATCATGTTCTTACTTTCCTCTGAAAATTCATTTGTCAACCATAGCTGCAATTGCTGTTGAACGTCCCTGCCCCATAGAGTAATTGGGAGGTCTATCACAAAAGGTTGAACCCTGCCCTGTTGGTCCTCCATCCTCCAGGCTAACTCTTTAGAACTCATGCATGGTGTGCGCACATAGCCCAGCCCTTGTAGGGATTTGGCCGAGCGCTGGAGGGGCCACTGCTTAGGCCACTCCTGAGTCCTGATAATACTCTGGTCTGCACCGGTATCCACTAAGCCAGAGAAGGACTTTCCTTCAGTGGTTAATTGCAGTACTGGTCTGTCATCTAGGGCTATGGATAAGCAAGCCAGATCGACCCGTGTGGAGCCTAAGCCTTCCTTTCCTCTATTTTTTTTCCCCGAAGGGGAACATCTCATGAGACGAGGGCAGGAGCAAAAGCTGAGCAATGCGATCTCCAGGAGCGATTGAAATAACCCCTGACAGGGAGTGACAAAGGAGCTTAATTTTCCCAGTATAGTCCGGGTCGATTACTCCCGGCAAAATCATAAGTCCTTTCATTGTTGATGAAGAGCGGCCCAAAATGATCCCTACCTGGCCTTCTGGCAATGGACCCGATATATCTGATGTCAAGATCTCTACTCCCATCTCCGGTGTTAATACCATTCCGGAGGTGGCACAGAGGTCCAGCCTTGCGGAACCACTGGTTGCCCACCGGACGACTGGGCTGGCCCCACTGGATTCTGTGATATTGTAGGGGTCTGAAGAGCCCCAAATATTTTTGGGCCCTGGGGACGGGGGCCCTTCATTCCGTTTTTTGACCAGGTCTCATAAGGTCTTTGGAATAGGGTGACCATTAATGTCCTTAACAGCTAGTGACATTCACTAGCCCAATGTCTGCCTTTCTTACAGCGCGGGCAGGTACCAGGCATGTGTGGACCTGCTGGTGTAGGCTGCCCAGGCAAAGCAGTGCCATTAGGGCAATTTCTTTTTAAATGTCCCGGCTGGCCACACCAGAAACAGCCCTTCCCCTTAGGATCATGGGCAGCCTTAGTGACTGAGAGCATAGCTCCAGCGAGGCCAGTATTGGTCAATGGGCCCCCGATCTCCGGGCATGCCCTCAGCCAAGCATCCAATCCTTTATGTCTTACTGGCCCAATGGCTCTTTGACATTCTTTTGTGCTTTGTTCAAAAATAAGTTGTTGGACAAAAGGCATTATGTGGTCACCTCCCCCTATCGTCTTTTCAGCCGCTTCAAGCAGCCTGGCCACAAAATCTGAAAAAGGCTCCACAGGACCCTGTATGATCTTAGTCAGGTTACCTGCCACTTCTCCTTTGTTACGGAGTGCTCACCATGCTCGATAATAGCATTCATTTATTTGTTGATAGACCTCTATGGGGAGCTGTAATTGATTGCTCATGTATATCCTGAGACCCAAGAGCATATCAGCGGTCCATTCTAGATGGCCGTCTTGAATATTTTGTCTAGCCTGCCTATGGGCATTATTGGCAGCTAGGGACTTAAAATCCAGATATTGACCCTTGGTCAAACATGCCCTGCCCAACTCTTCCCAATCTGCGGGCGTTAATGGGGAGGCACAAATCCTACACAGAAGAGTGACCGTGTAATCTGCAGTGGGCCCAAAATCTTTCACTGCAGCGACCAGGTCCTTTAGTTGTTTTTTTTTTAATTTTTATTTATTTATTAAAGATTTCTGTCTCTTCCCCACCACCACCTCCCCTTTCCCTCCCCCTTCCCCAATCAAGTCCCCCTCCCTCGTCAGCCCAAAGAGCAATCAGGGTTCTCTGCCCTGTGGGAAGTCCAAGGACCACCCTCCTCCATCCAGGTCTAGTAAGGTGAGCATCCAAACTGCCTAGGCTCCCACAAAGCCAATACGTGCAGTAGGATCAAAAACCAATTGCCATTGTTCTTGAGGTCTCAGTAGTCCTCATTGTCCGCTATGTTCAGTGAGTCCGGTTTTATCCCATGCTTTTTCAGACCCAGGCCAGCTGGCCTTGGTGAGTTCCCGATAGAACATCCCCATTGTCTCAGTGTATGGGTGCACCCCTCGCGGTCCTGAGTTCCTTCCTTGCTCATGTTCTCTTTCCTTCTGCTCCTGATTTGGATCTTGAGATTTCAGTCCGGTGCTCCAATGTGGGTCTCTGTCTCTGTCTCCTTTCATTGCCTGATGAAGGTTAATATTCAGGAGGATGCCTATATGTTTTTCTTTGGGTTCTCCTTCTTATTTGGCTTCTCTAAGAACCCGAATTATAAGCTCAATGTCCTTTATTTATGGCTAGAAACCAAATATGAGTGAGTACATCCCATGTTCCTCTTTTTGGGTCTGGCTTACCTCACTCAGGATAGTGTTTTCTATTTCCATCCATTTGCCTGCAAACTTCAAGAAATCTTTGCTTTTTTACTGCTGAGTAGTACTCTAATATGTATATATTCCATACTTTCTTCATCCATTCTTCAATTGAAGGGCATCTAGGTTGTTTCCAAGTTATGGCTATTACAAACAATGCTGCTATGAACATAGTAGAGCATATATTTTTGTTGTATGATAAGGCCTCTCTTGGGTATATTCCCAAGAGTGGTATTGCTGGGTCCATGGGTAGGTTGATCCCGAATTTTCTGAGAAACCGCCACACTGCTTTCCAGAGTGGTTGTACAAGTTTGCATTCCCACCAGCAATGGATGAGTGTACCCCTTTCTCCACAACCTCTCCAGCAAAGGCTATCATTGGTGTTTTTTATTTTAGCCATTCTGACAGGTGTAAGATGGTATCTTAAAGTTGTCTTGATTTGCATTTCCCTGATCGCTAAGGAAGTTGAGCATGACCTTAGGTGTCTTTTGGCCATTTGAACTTCTTCTGTTGAGAGATCTCTGTTCAGTTCAGTGCCCCATTTTATAATTGGGTTGGTTAGCCTTTTACAGTCTAGTTTCTTGAGTTCTTTATATATTTTGGAGATCAGACCTTTGTCAGTTGTGGGGTTGGTGAAGATCTTCTCCCAGTTAGTGGGTTGCCTTTCTGTCTTAGCGACAGTGTCCTTTGCTTTACAGAAGCTTCTCAGTCTCAGGAGGTCCCATTTATTCAATGCGGCCCTTACTGTCTGTGCTGCTGGGGTTATACGTAGGAAGTGGTCTCCTGTGCCTACTTGTTGTAGAGTACTTCCCACTTTCTCTTCTATCAGGTTCAGTGAAATGAGGGAAGCCTACCTCAGCATAGGGACAGCTCACAAATGCTCACGGAACAGTTTGAGGCAGCTTACGAGGTCAGAGAGTCTCTTCCATGCAGCTCAGCTGGTCTCGGGCTCTTCAGTATTTTTATATAAGCTCTGGGAGGAAAGGGCTTTGCACATCTGGTCAGTTTTAGGGACTTCCTGAATTGTTTGCTTCCCAATATTAATGAACCCCTTTTTAAAACTTCTTAAGTCTTAACAAGCTTCCCCCCAAAGTGGATTCTTTTGAACTTACTTGGAGGAAGTTCTTCTTGAGAGTATGAGTTCTGCAAGACCCTACAGAGCGGTATCCTTAGAATGTGTCAGTTTCTAGAACTATAGCAAGGAAACATTAGTTCTTTAACTGTGCTTATGAGGCAGTAATGAAAATGAATAAATTAGTGCCACAAGAAAAACATGGCTAGTACAAACAACAGTTAGCACAGAACGCCTAAGGCAAAAGAGTATATACTGTAGATATATCTTTTTATGAGGTTCAAAAATTGTTAAAATGTAAGAAGCTGAATTTACTCTCCAGCCTCAAAGTGTATGTATAATTATACATAATATATTATGTATCATATTTTATATCATATATTGTATACATATACACAATATGTTTTAGATATTATACATAAAGTATTTTACTTATATGCAACAAGTACACGTACACACACACACACAAACACACACGCACACACATACCATCATTAGTAGTGTTTGCCTGTGAGCTCTGAGAGAAGTAAAGCAATCCCCACGGACAGTTCAGTAGACTTCAGTGGCGGAAGGAGGATCGCCACCACAGCGTGGCGGCCTTGCTGGCAGAAGGAGATGGGCATACCTCAAGGGACTCTGACCGGCTAGAGTATGGTCAGCATGGCCCTGGCAGGCTTTGCCCTCCTCCCGTTCCCTCTGCCTTGCTAAAAGCCATAAAAACCGTTGGATTACATTCCTAAAGCTAGTCATCAGGGTCCATTCCCTTATTTGGACACTTCCTCCTGAAGCCGACTACCAAGGTACAGTTCTCTGAGTACTGATATCCAGCAAACATAAGCCCCCTTTGGGTCATGTGATTAACACGCCCAATCAAAATTAAACACCTCAATTTAACACAGGGTTTCCCCTTTTACCTTTATAAACTGAATTTTCCCACGTGCCACGTTTGTCTTTTCTCTATCCAGGGGCAGTCCTTTGTTCCTTTGGGACAAATCCTCCTTCCGCTTCTCTCTTGTCCCCTATCTCCTTTAGCCCCACGTGCTAGTTCATCCTAACACAGACCTCCACCTTCGCTACTCTTAAACATTACACCTGCAAAGCTCCCGAGTCAGAAAGCAGCCACTCTTAACTGTTCTTCCCTGCTGAATAAAGGATCTCTGTGAAAACAGGTGTTTGGGTGCAGTCTGTGCCCAATCCCGGGTCCTGAGGGAAGCCCCTCTGCGCAGGCGCTCTCCTTCAATAGGACTGTGAAAACTCAATTTGGCTAGAATTTGGAGGCAGGGAAGACAAGCATTTCCTTGTAGAAAAAAATCCCTGAGATATTAGCTGTGTACTAATCTGCACCTAACTCCTGAGCTACGTGAAGGAAGTGCCAGGCAACAGGAAACAAAAGAGCTTTCACAATCCACACAGGGCAAAACAGAGGTCTGTGGTGTGAGTCATGGTGGGAGACAATCAAAAGGGAGGTCTTTGGGATTCAGTCCTTGAAAGGATGTAAGACTAGTGGTGGGGCTGAATGCAAAACAGTGCTGGAAAAGAAGTTTTGCAAAGACCAAAATGACTTAAAATAAGCAAATACCAGAGTAGAGTCCAATACAGTTTGAAAAGTTGTGCACCCTAAAACATAAAACAGTGTCTGCCAGCCAGTTAGAAATTCTCAGGCATTTCAGGAGGCGTGACATTCTGGTCTACAATATGGAGCAAAGGTAATAAAACAGACTCCCAAACTGTGGAGTCTAAAGTGAACTTAAGAAAACTGAAATGCCTTTTATAAGCAGGTTCCAGTCATACGCGTAAGAAAGATAAAGAAAGCAGAAGCCCGCCGAGGAGATAAATCCAAGAGACCAAACGGAATTCACAGTGGTGAGAATACAGTAGCGGAAATGAAAGAGTCTTGATGTTCTAACAGAAAATGATACCATAGAAAAAAGGGAAGTGATTTAAAAACCACACCAAGACAGACTTAATGGGTGACAGCAACATTGTAGGAAGTCACACGGGTGTCTTGGGAGTCGTGGAAGGGCACACATAGTTGAAGGAGTAGATATTTTCTGTAAATGCTAAAACTTTAAACTCAACCCAAGAAGATCAATAAATACCAAGCACAATAAATTTAAGAACATAAAGACAGTCTAGAACCTGGTGAAAATCATGAAGAGAAAACCTAATAAGGTGCTAAAGAAAAACATACAGGTCAAACCAGAATGAACTGGCAACAGACTTCTGATCAGGAACTATTATAAACTAGAGGAAAATTGAGCAACATTTTACCTCACCAGAAGGTGGTGGGCGAGAAAAAAACAAAAACACTATGAACAACTATCCAACAGCATGTAATATCTTTCAAAATAGAAAATAAGGAGTGTTTTTCATAGAAAAATAGTTTGGAAAATTTACCACTGGCAAGCCACCAGTTCAAGGGGATTATAAAAAGATCTCCAGGCAGAAAGAAATGATAACAGAAGTTTGGATCTTACAAATGAAAGTGCTGAAACTGGCAAATGAAAGGGTAGATATACAAGATTTTTCTTCATTTGAAAACCTTTTAAAAAAAGACAAATTTAAAAAGAGATATCACAATACACACAAAAATCATTTTAAAGAATACCTGGTACCTGAACAGCGACGCCTCAGAACCAAATGGGAGGAGCTGCGGCATCCTCTCCAGTGTGGTATGGAATGACCATGCTTTCTTGATGGCTCGACCATATGAGAACACAGATATACCCCAATCTACTAATGAGCTAGAGACTACATTTCAATGCCCGAAAGTAGCATCTATGTGATGGGATCACGGCCTTTGCAGGAGTTGAGCAGACATGAAGCTGGGACAAGAGGGAGGTTTAGTGGATGAAATGCTTGTTGCGAAAGCCCAGGAACTTGAGTTTGGATTCTCACATCCACACAGTTGTCAGGCATGGTGATAACTGCCTGGAACCCAAGCGCTGTGATGGCAGAGACAGATGGATCTCAGGGTCTCACCTGGAATCTCAGAGGTGATTGAAGTGGCAAGCTCCAGGCTCAGTAACAGCCTTGTCTCAAGAATAAGAACTGTAGCAATAGAGGAAGACACCCCAGATCCACTCCTGGCCAGAAGAGCATACACACAGGCAAATGCATCTGCACACACACATGTACATGCAGCCATACTCCTCTCACAAAGCATGGAATTAAAGCTGTCTGCCCCCCCCCCAACTTGCCCACTTAGAGGAAATACTGCAAAAGGAAATAGATAATGCGGTTAGCATTTTCCACATTAGCCTCTGATTTAGACAAGGTAAGTTGGCTACAAGAGAGGTCGAGATTCATCTTTCAAGTGCTATCTTGTTAATTGCAAGTGGAAGAGAAAATTTATTCTTGGAATAAAACTATACTTGAACCCACAGGAAGAAATGAAAAATTTTGGTGGGGAACTATTTGGGAAAGATTAGGAAGGTACGGTGAGGAGGTGTGTCATTATGGAGGCAGGCTTTAGAGTTTCAAAGCAGAAGATTGCCAGTGTCTCTCTCTCTGCCTCCCACCTGTGAATTAATATGTAAGCTCTTAGCTACTGCTCCAGCACCATGTCTGTCTGCCTGCCGTCATGTTCTCCACCATGAAGGTCAGGAACTCTAGCCCTCCGAAACTGTGAACCCCAAATAAACTCTTCGGGAAGTTGCCTCTGTCAGGGTGTCATATCATAGTGTTAAAAATGTAGTTATCCCATGTTCATCTTTTTGGGTCTGGGTTACCTCGCTCAGGATAGTGTTTTCTATTTCCATCCATTTGCATGCAAAATTCGAGAAGTCATTGTTTTTTACCGCAGCATAATACTCTAATGTGTATATATTCCACACTTTCTTCATCCATTCTTCCATTGAAGGGCATCTAGGTTGTTTCCAGGTTCTGGCTATTACAAATAATGCTGCTATGAACATAGTTGAACAAATGCTTTTGTCATATGATAGGGCATCTCTTGGGTATATTCCCAAGAGTGGTATTGCTGGGTCCAGGGGTAGGTTGATCCCGAATTTCCTGAGAAACCGAAACACTGATTTCCAAAGTGGTTGCACAAGATTGCATTCCCACCAGCAATGGATGAGGGTACCCCTTCCTCCACAGCCTCTCCAGCAAAGGCTATCATCGGTGCTTTTGATTTTAGCCATTCTGACAGGTGTGAGATGATATCTCAAAGTTGTTTTGATTTGCATTTCCCTGATTGCTAATGAGGTTGAGCATGACCTTAGGTGTCTTTTGGCCATTTGAACTTCTTCTTTTGAGAATTCTCTGTTCAGTTCAGTGCCCCATTTTTTAATTGGGTTAATTAGCATTTTAGAGTCTAGTTTCTTGAGTTCTCTATATATTTTGGAGATCAGACCTTTGTCTG
>NW_026067953.1:4069756-4119318 GCF_014885135.2 Alexandromys fortis | reverse complement strand
AGAGGGGGGGAGGGGAGGGAAATGGGAGGCTGGGAGGAGGCGGAAACTTTTTTTTCTTATTCTCAATAAAAAAAAAAAAAGAAAAAAAAATGTAGTTATGCTACCAGTTCGTGGGGCAAGAGAGGACTGTGTTCATTTAAAGAGAAACACAAAGGAAGCCAATCCAGGTGGGATCTTAGTAATTATATAGAGACTTTGTAATTTTTTTTTCAAGCTCCATGGAGGGTCATGCATGTACCTGGAAGTGGTGGTGGTGGGGCTCTGGTGGGTTTTAGTGACTTAAGCTGACATGTGAATGGGTTACAAAGGTGATAATGTAGTCAAGAGGAATGCAGGAGAGGTAAAGCAGATCAAGGGACCCGCCAGGATCCCTTGAAGGCAAACTTGGTAATATTTGTGTGGAGCTGGAGTTCTACAGAAGAGGAACAAGAAGCCACATGTGCTAGCACTTCTGGAAGGCTCTGAAGCAGTGGTTCTCAGCCATCCCGAGGCTGCCACCCTTTAACTCAGTTCCTCAAGTTGTGGTGACCCCCAGCCATAAAATTATTCTTGTTCCTACTTCACAACTGTAATGTTGCTAATGTTATGCAATGTAATGTCGATACCTGATATGTAGGATGTCTGGTATATGGCCCCCGTGAAAGGGTCGTTCGACCCCCAGCAGGTTGTAGTTCACAGGTTGTGGACCCTGTGATGCTTTAAGGTCTCAATCAAAGGGATAAAAACAGAGAGACATTTGCCTCAACTGCTTTTTTAATGGGATGGTCACGATTACTGCAGGTGAGTATTGAATAGTGATGGCTAAAACCCCACGAATTGAAGATTTATCCATTTCTGATTAGTGCGCAGACTACTTGGACCTCGATAGATGCTGGAACCATATGTTCTTTGTTTACTGGAGGCTCCCAAGAACCTTAGAGACATCGGTGCCCAGACATAAAAAGGATTAAGCTTGTCACAAGAGTCAGCAATTATTCCCCCAGAATAGGTAGTGCACACTGATCTTCTGGGGTTAGAGGTCATTTGCCCATTCCTAGGATCCCTTCGAAAGGCAGTTTTGCCCAGTAGACAGATGGCGCAGGTTCAGACCCTGTCAGACCCGGGGGAAGGGGTGGGTGAGGCACAGATGAGCATGCCCTCCTTTCCCTTGGTCTTAGGCTGGGTGGTGCTGTGTGAGATGGCCCCACCAAGTCCCTCCAGGTTGGGATATGTGCAGTGGTCCTGTCGCAGTGCCTCAGGATGAAGAAACTGGACAGCCCAGGGCAAACCATCTGGAATTACAGAGAGCTATGCAAGGTAAGTACTTCCTATCTACTCTGCTGCACTCAGCATTAAAGGTTTTATTTTATTTTATTTTTTTTTCTGTTGTTGTTATAAACTGATTGGCCCATTAGCTCAGGCTTCTTACTTCTTATTAACTATTATAACTTATATTAGCCCATTATTCTTGTCTATTTTAGCCATGTGGCTTGGTACCTTTTTAAGTGAGGCAGTCACATCTTGCTTGTTCTGTGGCTGGGTCACGACTGCAGAAAGAACTTTCTTCTTCCCAGAATTCTCCCATTCTCATCACCCTGCCTCTACTTCCTGCCTGGATACTTGCCAATCAGCATTTCTTTAAAATATAAGTGATAGGGTACAGACCATTGTCCCACAGCACCCCCCCCTTAAAAAAAACAAAGAACTCTGAATCTAATACCCTTTGTTTATCTTTTCTCCTGACCATTATCCATAACTACTTGTAACCAACTTTCTAAACAAAGGAGAATATTTATAGTCCATTTTTGGGGGGAATGTGGACGTAGTTTTCCAGACTACTTCCTGCTGATTGGGAGCGCTGATAATCTTATGGGGAACTTTTTCCAGTGAGGCAGTCACATTTTGTTTGCTCTGTGGCTGGATCAAGACTGTAGCATTAAGGTTTTAACAGAACAATCAATACAAGCCATGACAGCTATTCTTGGTTGTCAACTTCATTACATCTGGAATTAACTAAAAATCAAGCATCTGGACACACCTATGATGGATTTCCTTGGATCATTCGAGGTCAGAAGACCAACCCTTAATCTGAACCATACATGCATATGAATATACATAGAATATATGTGTGTATATATATACATATATATATTCATTCTATTCTTTTTCTCTAGAGAATCCTAACTAATACACAGTCTATGGTATACTGTCATATGCTTGGGCTCTTGGTTATGTTTCTTTAGGATCCCCTTAGCAGCAAAATGCTAGGATCAATTGCTCAAGTAAGACAGTGGTGGTGTTTTGGAGACCCTGCCTTCTCTCTTCTTTCATTATGTTATCCTAACCTTTGAGTGTCTTACAGATTTAGAAAACCATCTGAAAGCTATGGAAAGGATACAGAATGGGCAATGAATTTGCAAAAGGTACAAGGGTCGATCTATCTATCTATCTATCTATCTATCTATCTATCTATCTATCTATCTATCTATCTCTATGAAAGAATATCCAGCATTGTCATTGCTGTCTTGACTTAGTGCACTGTAAGAAACATTGTAGGTAGCTCTAAAAACACTTCTAGAATTTTTTCTCAATGCCTAACTGCCATTTCAGTCTGATGAAATTTTGGCTTAGTCTTTATGGTTCAAAACACTCACTGCTTGGTGACATACATGAAANTATATATCGCAGACTTTGTGATTCGTGGGTGAATTCTGCAGAAGGCTACAGAACCAGGTACACATCCCTCTGCCCAGTTTGGAGGCGAAGAATGACTGTTAGTGGGAAGGCTCCCTTCCCCTATTTACATTTTACATTCAAATGCTAAACAGACCTTTTGTAGTCTTGATGGCCCTCCCAATGACTATTTTCTTGCTGAGAGTAATCAAATTTAGAGACTGTGCTGGAGGAAAAAGCTGCCACATCGCATTATATCATGACTGTGACTTACCTGGCAATTTGCAAGGTAATTCAATTGCTGAGGCTCAATCATTTGCAGGCATAATTTAGTTCCCTCGGAATTAAGAGGAGGATGGAATAATAATATGTCTTATTTGGTATTGTTGAAGGCAAGCAAGGAGCTGGTACATCAGATGACTTGAGGGAGCTGGGGCAACTGGCTGCTAGGGTGAGGACAGGCCCTGGAGTACTGTGCGCCAGTCACCAGAGGAATGCTCCTGGTTAGGGGACTACACAATGAGTATCATCCATACAGCACTCTGTCTGAGGACAGTTGCATAAGAAAGTACTCTTATCTCCATGTAAAAACGTATAAATGAAGACATTGAGTGTTGTGGCTTGCTTTGAACAGTCAGGTCCCAGGTGGTGCCCCTGTTCTGGAAAGCGGTGGAACCTGCAGGAGGTAGAGTCTCACAGGGCAAAGTGAGGCAACTAGGGGAGGCCTTCAGGTTTTTTTCTTTTTGCATTTATATTTTTTTAAAATTTATTTATTTATTAAAGATTTCTGTCTCTTCCCCGCCACCGCCTCCCATTTCCCTTCCCCTCCCCCAATCAAATCCCCCTCCCTCATCAGCCCAAAGAGCAATCAGGGTTCCCCGCGCAGTGGGAAGTCCAAGGACCACCCACCTCCCAATTCCTTCCTGCTTACTCCCTGCTTTGTGATCACATATGAATTGTGACTAGGCACCTCCTGCTACTGACACCACAGCTACCCTACCATGATGAACTGTCTCCCCTTAAACTGTAAGCCAGAATGAACTCTCTTAAGTTGCTTCTGATCATGTATTTGGTCACAGGAATGAGAAAAGCAAAGAATACAGTGAGGATCAGAGGCAGTGCCTCCCTCTTTCAAGGTCACTTGGCTGAATGTAATAGAAGTGAGAGGAGAAGCTGAATAAAAAGAACACCTCTTCCTCCACATCCAAACAGAGATATGCCCAAACGGTAATTCCTAGTACTTCAGAATAAGAGTTTTTTTGGAAAGTCTTCCAAATATAATTAATTAAAGTGACATCATATTGGTGTATGAATGGTGTCTTTAGAAGAAGAGGCACAGAGAGGTGAGAAAACAAGGGGGAGACACAGTTATAAGAACAAAGCCATGAGAATGTGAAGGCAGAGACTGGGGGTTGATGCATCTATAAGCCAAGGAACACTGTGGGTTGCTAGTCGTCATCAGAAGATGGAAGAGTCACAAAGAACATTATTCCTCAGAACCAATCCACTGACATGGTAAATTTGGGTTTCTAACCTCAAGAACTATGACCAATAAGTAAGTGTTCTCTTGGGCCACCCAGCTTGTAGTCGTTGTTACAGAACTCCTAGGGGACTAATAACAGTTTCTGAGAAGAATACAATTTCCATTTATATAAACTTGATTAGGGACCAGGTGTTTACATATATTACTGTGAGATATTTCAGAAACAGCTCTGAGTATATTCTCAACAGCAACATTTTCAGTGTTTATCTTAGGTCAAATAACCAATAAATGCTATATCTGGGATTTTAATCACAGGCCTGAGTATAAATCTATGTCCTTTATACCATGTGCTTAAGACATGGTGGTGTTCCAGATGTTTGTGGCGGGATTATGGAGAGTGACCTGTAGCCCTTTAGAATTCATCCTTTCTTTTAAGTCCCTAGAGCAAACACGAACCCACTTTTAATTCCACAATGCAAATTCACATGCATTTGTTAGATGTATGATTTTGAGATTATCACTCAACTAATCCTAAAAGTGGTGACAAAGCATATACTGAGAAATCTATGCATAGAATAGTAGAATTTTCTCTTTGTTCTTTTCCAAACCATAAAAAGCATAGCTGATGTTTCCTGAACAGTGCAATGAGCTATCTAAGTTCTTTCCCTCCTTCAGGACTGTTGTAGGATATTATTTTAACTATGGAAAGATATGTCACATTTGTTTATGCTGTGGAATATTACTTTAACTGTGTAAAGATATTACATTTGTGTATGCTGAATTTGATAAACGATGTAAGGATGTGTGTTTAATTATATAAAGATGAGTTGCATCTGTTTCATCTTGCCCACAGCACCTGATTGGTCTAATAAAGAGCTGAACGGCCAATAGCGAGGCAGAGAAAGTATAGGCAAGTCTGGTGGGCAGATAGAATGAATGGTAGGAGGACTCTAGGCTCCAGAAAGAAATGACAAGTGAGAGAGAAGAAAGAGAACAAGGGAGACATTCGGAGCCAGTAGTCAGGCAGCGGCTAGTCAGCCAGACATAGAAACAGCAAGAAAGTAAGAAAAGGTAAAAAGCCTGAGGCAAAAAGTAGATAAAGAGAAACAGGTTATTTTATAAATAACAAAAGCTAGCCAAAAATGTGCCTAAGTTAGGATGAGCATTCAAAACTAATAATAAGTCTCTTTGTCGTGATTTAGGAGCTGGTTGGTGGTCCAAACGAAAAAGCCTGCTACATTGTACATTCTGGGGTAAGCAGTCATGTCTCATCTATACTGTATCAGACCTAAGGACAGAGAGGGATCAACGCTTCTGTCAGTCCTTCATGGTTCATATACTCAAGGAAGGTGAGTAAGGCCTCCTCAGGACATCCGCTGGGCTCACACTGCCTTTCCCAGGGTCCAGGACAGGCTGTATACATGTTCCTGCCTGATACAATGTGAACTCAATGTAAACACTGGATTTCTTGACAATTCTAATGTTATTATTCATCCTTAGCCTTTTAAGATGCTTTTGTCTAATACATAAAGACCGCATAGACAGCTTATTTCAACTCATGATATGGTAGCCCTGATAACACATTAAATTCTTAGTGATATGGGAAATGTCCACAGGAGATCAGTAGCTGTAAACAGCACATACAAGCACACTGCTGCACCCACAGCTCTCCATCTTCCCACTTCTTCCATACGTGGACTTTGAGCAAGATGCTTATTCTCCCTGAGCCTCGGTATCCCTAAATGTTCACAGTAAGGAAAACCTTTCAGTGTTAATGTATGGAGGGACTACTGGTGTCTTTGAAAGTCCTTTACATATGTTAACCATTTAGAGCTTGTCTTAGTGGGGGACCTTAACAAAGTGTAATTGGGTGGGTGGTTTATTTCCTCAAAACTCTGGAGGCTAGAAGTCTGGAATCAAGGTGGGGACAGCGCTGTCTTTTTGAGATCATCCTTCTTGGACTGTAAACTGATGTATTCTCTGTATGTCTGCATGTTTTTTTTTTTCTTGATATCTTTCCTTGCATCTTAAGGAATCCAGTCACATTGGATCAGGATATACCTTGATGATCTCACTTAATCTTGATAAACTCTGAGACATTTTTGATCTATAGTCTCATTCTAAGATATCAGGGCTTTGACTAACACATGAGTTTGGGGAGAACATATTTCAGCCTGTTGGCACACCTCATTTACCTTCCCACTGGACTCTGTGTGTTCTTTGAACACACACAGGAGCTGGTCTACTCTGTCTATAGTGTTCTAGTATTCAGGGAAACTAGTCCACTTTACCTGGGATTTCTCACCTGCCTTCTCAACAGGCCAGTTGTTTCTCATTGCCCAAGGCCTGAAGAAATCTAGGAAGGGTTTTTTCTTTCTTTTTGTTCCTCAAAATTCAAAAGGAATTCATTTCTTTTCCTAAGGCCCTACTGGAGTTTGATTTTATCTGTATGAGAGAAACATATTTTATTCACTTCTACATCTCCATAAGCCTCAGGCAAGATATTGTACAAAGTAGTAATTCAAGCACTAACCCCTTGAGTTGCATCGCAAGCTAATCAATAAGGCCAATACTTTTCCCCTGGCAGAAATACTTTCATCTCACCAGCAAAGGAGCACCATTAAGGAACTTACCAAAGATGGCCAAATTAATCTGATTTTTCCTCTTGCACATTTTATACTCATAAATATATTTTAGGACATGTTTGAGATAGCATAAACTTTGTGGATACCAACATGAATGTTAACTGGCTTTTCTGACTTATAGATACGTTTTGAATTTTTCATCAATATAGAGAAAAGCTATTCTCAGGAAGTTTGGAATAGCTTGTGTGGTGATGACCTAAACTCTTGGTGTAGGAGGATAAAGAGTGCTGAAAGGAAGTCTACTGAGCAAGCGTACAGAGGGAAGATAAGCAGCGCTGTGTCCACAAGTGTGGGAAATGTATGTGTACACATTTTTAAAAAGATTATTTTTATGTTATGTGCATGGGGTTTTTGCCTTCACTTAAGTCTATGCACCGTATGTAGACAGTGCCCACAGAGGCCAGAAAAGGGTGTCAGATCCTCTGGAACTGGAGTTAGAGCCAGTTGTTAGCTGTCATGTCAATGTGGGACGTGACTTGAACCCAGGTCTTCTGCAAGGGCCATCACTCCAGCCCCCATACACATAATTTTTTATCCTGTTAATTTTATTTTCTGGAGTATATTTGAAATTGTAACACAAATTCACAAGTAGCTATGTGAACTTATCCTCACTTGCAGACTAATTTCTACGTCACATTAGCTGCAAACAAAGCAAAAAAAAAAAAAAAAAAAAAAACTCAAGGAAAGTTTCACACACTTCCCTTGTCCATGCTAGGTACACATGCAAAACTACAGAAACGCTAAGTCAGAGGGGATGATATTCTGTTAAAAGCTCAGTAGCACAGGATCTATATCAGTATGCCACCTAGAAAGTTAATGTATCCTACTGTCTATATTGCCCATCTGTGTGTGTATGTGAGCACACGTGCACGTGTGTGTGTGAACATGTGTGTGTGAGAGAGCACATGTGTGCATGTGTATGTTTATGTATGGAGGCCAGAAGTCAATCTCCTGCATTGTTTCTCAGGTGCTATCCAACTGGGATTTATTTTTTTGAGAAAAGCTTGCAATTTGTTTTCCTTGAACTCAATGATGAGGCTAGGAAACTACCTATAGGTAGAAGTTTCTGTTCTGTCTGCAGTTCCCAAATAAACACACTGAGGCTTCTATTAACCACAAGCTTGACCAATAGCTCAGGCTTATTACTAACTAGCTCTTACATTTTAGGCTAACCCATATTTCTTATTTACACTCTACCATATGGCAGTACCTTTATTAGCATAGCACTTTCATCTCCTGTTTTCTCTGTATCTGGCCTGGTGACTCCTGACTCTCCCTTTTTCTTTCCCATCTTCCTTAGTTTGGTCTCCCCACTTATACTTTCTCCCTGGCCAATCAGTGTTTTCTTAAACCAATTCAAGTGGACAAATATTTATAGTGTACAAGAGGATTATCCCACAGCATCCACCTATCTCTGGGATTATAAGTACAGCCACCATACCAGACTTTATTCTTTAAAAAATGGGTTCTGGATTCAAACTAAAATTCTTTTGCTTGTACAACAAGGCCTTTACCCATGGAGTCAACTGCTCAGCCTCAATTTCATCTATTCTCATTCATATCACTGAACCAGAAGCTCACCATTTTGCCTGGTAAGCTCCTGGATCTGCCTGTTTACCACTCCCCATTTCCAGAGTTACAGGCACAGGTAGCTGTGCCTGGATTGTTGTGGGTGTTAGGGACTTGAACTCAGGCCCTCAGATTTGCACAGTCCTTCCAACCTTTAAAACACAAAATTGAAAAACAAAAGATAAAACCCCTAAAACTCTGTAGCAAGTGCACCAACAACTCTTTGAAAAATGATTTTGTTCCTTATACAAAGTACCAGTTCATCAAACAGGTTTTGACTAGATAAGGAAATAACTAAAAACAGACTTCCCTAGGTTATTAGATGGGCATGAACGAACTAAAAAGAGACTTTGACTGTCAAGTTTCTGATTTAAAGTATTTGAAAGTAGTTTACTTCTTCTTCTCTTTCTATTTTTGAAACCGTCTCCATCCATCCACCCACTCCTCAAACAACAGCACACTGATCACTATTAGCATGGTCTCGTCTCTTGTTTCTGGCCTACCTCCTACCAACAACTGCAGCAAATTCTGTCACCTCTGTGACCTTTGTTCATTTTCTTTGTCCCTACCTTATGCAGTTTCCTCTCACCCAGGCAGTCTCACAGACTTGTTATAATTTAGGGTTAGTTGCATGTTACCATACAGGTAGACACGTGTCTCTCTGGGCATAGTGATCCAGGCCTCTTCCTCCTCAGGATCCCAGAGTTCTGTTGTAATGCTTCAACACATTTGGTTGCATCTCTCACTCAGGCTGTCAAAGATGGCTCCAAGTCCTGCCTGTATTCCAGTAAGACAGAAGAGAGAGATAAGCAGGGAGATACATGCCTCTTTAAGTGTGCAATTCAGACATTCTGCAGGTAGTTTAACTCTTATCCCACTCAGCAAGGTTAGTCATACAGCTCACGTCAGGGCAAGGGCATTGCTGGGTTAAAGGGACAGCTCACCTCAGTGAAGAATATGCTGCACTTTGGGTAGCCTTGAATCCAGATCATAATTTTGTAACAACAGAAAAAGACCTTGAATGGAGGTCCCAGGCATGGGTGGGGAATTACAGTCCCGGAAGTCAGGACTTACTAAACTCAAATCCAAAGGCCAGGTGTGTGACATGTGCCTGGAAGTTGATGGTCAGGAAGGCCTCCAGAACAAGGCCATGAGAACAAAATGGTAAGGCCGTGCTACTGAAGACACTACACATTTTGGTTGCAAAATGCCAGGAAAAATAATGCTGGAGCTGAACTGGAAGCTTCCTCTCTGCTTCATAGTGTCGTGGAGGCAGTTGGGGGAGAAAAGTCACCAAGGGTCACCCCCATCTTTACCAATTTGCTAGGCCAGACGTGTTTACTGGTATAAGAAAGAGGTACAATAGTGGCATGACCTTTAGGGGGAAACCAACTGGTTTCTGGTGGGATCTGAGGCCCTCTCTTCTCCATAGGAGATAGTACATGCGGGGTATTGTGGATCTGGTCAAAGGCCCAGAGCTGGGGAAGTCATAAACCCTGGCAGTGAATCTATTACTTTTGTAAATATTTATGTTATGCCTATAGATTGGTGCTGTCTTTAAACATGATCAAAGAAGCTTTCCTTCACAGGGATTGGTGGTTAACTCACACATGCCTGGTCAAGGTGCCTAGACAACACGACTAATGCGTGTTCAGCATTAATTCGTATCAGCTTTGTAAGGCTCAGGAAACATTGTGCAAGAAGGGTTGGAAGAGTGTAAGAGCAGATTGTGAGGGAGGAAGGCTTAACGTGGCCATGGCAACATGAGTTCACAAGATCTTCTGATACCTGACTGAGGCCTGTACAAGTTGAGCCAGTAAGCAGGCATAGACAGAGAAGGGACTTATGGGGCCCTGCAGCACCCAGGGGAGCTAATGGCAGCCAGAGCAACATCTCCAAGAGGAAAGGAAGCCATTGTCTTCAGTGCTGTAGACACCGGTGAGTCACCTATGCTCCAGTGTATAGCTTCGTACCTATGCCCACGTGAGTGGCTCCTAGCTAAATGCAGTGGGTCACACGGCAGAACCAGAAACCATGAAAGTGAAGATGGAAAGAAGCGGGAAAGAATGGTGGGTGGGAGAGGTCAAGAGAGGGTGGAGGGACGAATGTGTCCAGAAGCTATGTGTGAAGCTGGCATAGTAAATTAATAAATATTTCTATTCTTCTGAAAGAAAAAAAAAAGACGCTGTAGGTGGCCTAAAGTCATGTGTTTAACGTGTTTATCTGCTGATGTCCCTATTTCCTGTCTCGGTGATTTGCACCTTTTCCTCAACGCAAGCCAAAGACGACCTAACCATGCTTTCCAAAGCGCTCAAAGGGCTCTCCGCTGACTGCAGAAAACCTCACCACAAGGCACGAACTGAACATCAGTCGCCTTCATGCCTTACTTTCTGTGACTTGACATACGCAACTCTGTCTTTGAGGAGATTAACTTCCATGCAGGAAATGTTCATCAGACTTCCATCAGTTACCCTTAACCGGGGTTAACAGCTTCATCATTAACACCTCATATCTGTGCTCGCCTGTTCCGCTCTCACCTTTAATGTACCGTGTAGTCATTTACCTGTTAGCATGTTGCGCTCAGCACAGCTCTTGGCCATGATTGGTTCAATCACTGCTCCTTCATCTCAATTGCATGGATGAATGAATGAATGAACAAGTGACAGAATGATGGCATTACATTCTCTTAGTGCTTAACACTTTAAACTTTCCACACGGAGCCCTTTCTCCATAAGAAATGCTAATGAGCACGTACTTTGATGTACACTTACTTGATTGTATTAGGATACTATCATAATTGCCTAATTTAATCTTAGCAACCCCGGGAGACACATTACTATTCCTATTTTACATGTGGAGTAGCAAGGTGCACAGAGTTAAATAATGCATCTCATTTATTTTTTAGGTTTCTTGATTCTAGAGAAAATGATAGTGGGAGAGTAGAGTTTTGCATGTTATCATGTGTTTGGAAGTGTCCTGACCTGGCAATCGCTGCACTTATATGCAATGCTGAGTGACCAGGGACATGCTGCTCCACTCTGGGCTTCGGTTTTCTCATCCACAATCGAAAGGGGATGGCTCAAGCATCTAAGTTTTTACCAGATCTCAGAGTCGGTGCTTTTCTTCCCTTTGCAGCAACTTGCAATGTGATCCTCCTCCACACCAATATGCTACAGTCACACAGCTGCGCCTTCGCTAAAAATGGACGGTTTATAAATGTTAAAGCAGTACATGTTAGAGAATAGTCACTTCTGATCCAAAAAGGGAAAACCCCACTCTGCTAAGGAATAAACATTACAGCCTTGGCTGCCACTCAGACTCAAACCATCTCAGAACAGAAGCTATCCAATGACACCGTTTCAAAGACTGTGTCTACATATATTTGGCCACCAAATAAAATTTAGAGTTGGAGATATATTAACTGAAAGAGCACATACATGTATCCTGGATTTTTCTCTATGATATGGCTTCATAAAGGGTCACGGGCAGTTCTATGCGACCCTCACGTGTGTCGAGGCATTCTATGAAGACTCCCTATTTGAGTAACATTGAGAATCTTGAGAGGTCTCCCCTTTCTCCATTTGGTTCTGAAAAACAGTTGAAAGCAGGAAAAAGTTGTTCAGCAGATGGAGATAAATATACCATCTTTGTTGGTGGTAAAGATAGTATTATTGGAGAATATAGTGTACATTTGTAACCAAGGAAGCTTCCTGTACTGAAAGCTAGAATTCGTCAGACCCACCCAGCCCTAGTAGACTGGGGTGAGCTTGATCCCTAGTAAGCACACTGAGCAAGGGTGTTCAGTTTCTCCTTATAAAGTCACTGTGGTAGAGGCTGAAAGTTACCAATTCAAACATTTTTTTCTCCTCTTCTTTGGGTATTCACTTTCAAAATTTAGCAGAGTATAGTGGCTCCCCAGAATAGAGAGTATGTCCCCATGCCTCGTTTGCAGCTAAAGGGTGTGGTTTTGTTATAGGAGTAAGGCGAAGAACTGCTCTCAGTTTTTGAGAACAAAGGAAGTCTGGGTTTTTGTCCTCATTTTCTTCCTCCATTCTGGCAAAAAGAACGCAAGAGTTAGAGTGGCCATTTTGGCCCATGAAATGGAATTCTTAACTTTAATGACAGTGAGTAAACTGTAAGGAGCCTGTTGTGGCTATTACTTCAACTGGGCAAAGGTGTGTTACATTTGTTTATGTTGCAGGATATTACTTTATTGTGTAAAGGTGTGTCGCATTTGTTTCTGCTGCCTTTGTTAACGATGTAAAGATGTGTTACATTTGTTTCTGCTGCATTTGTTCATTCAATTATGGAAAGATGCGTTGCTTTTGTTTCGCCTTTGCTGCCTTAGGCACCTGATTAATCTAGTAAAAAAGCTGAACAGCCAACAGCTAGGCAGCAAAGGGATAGGTGGGGATGGGGGACAGAGAGAATAAGTAGGAAGAGGAATCTAGGCTCCAGAGGAGAAGACAAAGGAGAAAATGAAGGAGAAAAGAAAGGGTTTTGCCTGGGGCCGGAAGCTAGGCAATGCCAGCCAGTCAGCCAGACAGGAGCTGCAGGGAAAGTAAGATATACAGAAGGAAAAAGGTAAAAAGCCCCAAGGCAAACATAGATAAAGAGAAACAGGTTAAGTTAAGAAGCTAGCCAGAAATGAGCATAAACAAAGGTTGAGGATTCATAATTAATATCAAGTCTCTGTGTCATGATTTGGGAACTGCTTGGTGGCCTAAAATCATAAAGGCTGGTGCAGGAGCCCATGGCCCCAGGACATCACTTTATCCTTGGATCACTTGCTTTGGCTTCTTTCTTGTGGAGAACAACTTCTAGCTTGTTGAAGCCTCCTTTAAGATTTCATGATAAAAATATTTTAATGCACCACAGAAATTATAGCATGCCCACAAAGATTATGTTTGTTAGGAAGTGATTAAGAGGCAGGGTAGACAGGCATGTTACACTGATTGCTGTCTTTTCCCACATCAGGGAAGAGGAAAGGAATGTTCCCTTCCTGAAAAGTTTGGTAGTTCAGCAAAAATTGTATCTACTTGCTCTGTATTAAGTACTGCTTTCATTTTAATAATTGATTATTCTCATAATCATCCCAGATACCATTAATATCTCTTTTTCACAGATGTGGAAATAGAGACAGACAGATAACTTGCCCAGGTCTGAGTTCTGGAAGTGAAGGAGCATAGATGAAAGTCGGGCAGCCTAGCTAGAGCCTACACTCTCCCAGAATCAGGACCAGATCAGAGATAGGCTGGTGCTTTCTCAGGGAAGGGACAACTACATTTAGACTCCATGAAGTGATGTGGGAGTGATTTCTTACTAATAAAGAAACTGCCTCGGCCCTCATAGGACAGAAAATTAGGTAGGCGGAGTAGACAGAAGAGAATGCTGGGAAAAAGAAACTGAGTCAGTGAGTCGCCATGATTCTCCCGCTCCAGACAGACGCAGGTTAAGATCCTCCCTGGTAAGCCAGCTCATGGGCTACACAGAATATTAGAAATGGGTTAGAACAATATGTAAGAGCTAGCCAATAAGAAGGTGGAACTAGCCAGGCCAGGCAGTGTTTGAAAGAATACAGTTTCCGTGTAATTATTTCTGGGCATAAACTAACCATGCGGGCGGCTGGGTGCCGGGGACGCAGCCCTGCCGCCGCTCCATATTTCAACAATGAAGAAGTTGGTCACTACTCTGGGGCCACCACTATGACGACTCATTACTCACCAGTATTTCAGACCACCACATACTCGGGATTCTGCTCTCCTATCACAGCAAACTACTGGCTTGCCCTTCCTAACTCATGTCATCTTTTTATATGTCTTCTCTGCTACTTGGGTTGTCCTCCTTGCCTTCTCTGAGGCACACATTTCTACCTACGTTATTATCCATTAACACTGCTGCCTTCTCTAAGAAGGAGAGAACTAGACAGTCATTTTCAGTGCTGAAAGCCTGGCATGACTGGCTAGGAATGGGCTTTGAACCAGACACTGCATTGGATCGTCTTTCTAGCCTCTTAAGGTCATTGTGAATATGGACAATATGCCACACTCTCCAAAGAATCTCCTGTACAGTTCTCTTAGTATCTGAATGCAAGGGCATATCCCATTGGGTCATTGGTTGGTTATGCTTTCTACTGTGTTCCTACTATCTTTTCTTTTAATATAAATAAATATAAGAGGGGGTTTGAGTTGCTACTATAACAGCCAAAGCCATTCATGACTTTTGTTCTCTCACTTTTTTTATATCTCATCAAGGCAAAATGAATGAACTTGGTGTATGTGTCCAAGGATATCTTTCAGTTTTCCACCTCATCCAGTCATGGCATCAGGTTTCTTTATATGTCCTTGTCCAGTGTGTCAATGAAGGCCTTTAGGTCAGTGACTACTTCTGGTTCTCTCTGCTGGGAGCAGAGTAGTTACTCATGCATAAGCGTGGAAAGTGTACTCCTGACTGACTGCTTAGATGTCATCAGCTCTTCTATATGAATAGCAACAGAAGGCAAAGCATTTCTAGGAAGATCCAGGATTGGGAAAGATGGGTGTGTTCACTCAAGCTCTCATAGGATAACTCAAACGGTGACTAATCACTGGTTTCTGAGCCAACCGTAGGGACTTTAAAATTCAAACTAGAAAACGGGCTGTTGTAGGAGGGAAGAAAGCTACCTGTCAGCTTTCTCAGACATGCTGATACGTTTTCCTTAGGATAGCCGGGTCAGCTATTTAGTTTCTGGAGAAACTTCTATATTGTTCTCCATAGTAGCTGTACTGATTGAATATCCACAAATGCCTCCTAACAAATGAGCTGAGAAAAGAATTATGGCCTACATATACCATGGGGTGTTATTCAGCCATAAAGACAAGGGTATCCCTTACAGCAAAATGCATACAAATGGGCTTGCTATACTAAGTAACCTAAAATACACAAAGACAGATATCATACATTCTCATCCACATGGAGATGTCAAAATAGTTGTTAGAAAGTGTAATGGTGTTTGCCAGAGGCCAGGAATAATGTTCTTAAACAGTGAGAAAGAGGTAATAAGGTCCAGTGTTCTGTAGCCCAACAAAGTTCACAAGAACCCTTCATGTCATTTACAAATGCTTACAAAGGTTCCAAACAGTTAGCTGATTGCAAAGACATGAAAGCATTGCTCTAATTTGCTCATACATAGTACATATTACAAACACTGAAGCATCACATCTTACCCTATTAAATGGGTATGTGCAATCACTGTGGTCTGGAAAGAATGTAAGGGCTGGAGGATGAGGAGGAACACTATGAAGTGTCTTCTGGACAGTGTGGCTACTGAACACATGAACTCCCAGCAGTGATGGAGATGGCCTTCACAATACCTGTACTGGATCAAGCCAGTGTGGATGGGGGCAGGGGCACACAAAGCCCCCACAGCCTTGGATGAGCTATTGGCCCTTGATGGCTATGGCGGAAGTCAAGAGTCACTGTTTTTGAAGGGTGTGGCTATTGCTAGGTTGCTCAGAGCCCCAGTGGATGGGCCCACACTTGGATACACACACACACACACACACACACATACTTTAAGAACATGAACCTGTTAGGGAAATGTGTTGTGGGAGCTCTGGGATATTTGGATGCTCCAGTGGGTATATATGATCAATAAATGTTTTATAAGTGTATGGAATTTTCAAAGAATAAATAAAATATTATTCTAAAATCATGTTTAACAAAATAGGAATGTTGCCTTGATTTGATCATTTACAGCGTAAACAGATATCAAATTATTGCACTGTTCCACATGATTTAATACAATTGAAATAATAATATTAAGAGAAAGGATAGCACATTGGACTGGCAATTCTAATTTGTACTTCAGGTTCAAGGGGAGGACAGACCCAAAGATCCCATAAATTTTTTCATTTTTTTAAAATTCCTCCATTTTTATTACAGGTGTACATGGATAGGTCAATTATAGTCTTTAGTTTTTTGATATGAGCCATTAGTGTTTTTTGAGATTTCATTTATTTTATTTTATGTGTATGGGTGCTTTGACTTGCATGTGTGTCTGAGCACTGTGTGCATGCAGTTCCCATGGCATTCCTTGACCTAGAGTTACAGACTGGTAGCCAAGCTGGGGTGCTGGTATGGCACCCAGTGTGACTGAACAGTGCCTTCTGCTGTATGGGTCTCAAGGCTGCACATGGTGTCTTATAGACTGTGACTCTTCCACACCGGGCAAGGAAGCTCCTGCAGGTGGCCGACTTGCTCCCTGAAGCTGTAGATTTCACAGATGTGAGATCAGCTCTTAAGGCTCTGTTGATCTGATGAGGCCCTTCTGGGAGAGTCTCTCTTTTGATCCAGATCTATTGTTGGGGACCTTAATTACCTTTAAAATATTTGTTTTATTCTTTTAAATTATGTACATTTGTGTGAGTTTGTGTGTGTGCATGTGTGTGAGTGTGTGATTGTGCATGCACATGCGCGCGCATGAGCGTGGGTGCCATGGAGGGCAGAGGCAGTGGATCTAGGCAGTTGTGAGTTCCCTAGGAAATGGGGATGCTGGGAATAGAACTCCCTTCCTGTAAGAGCAGCAAGTGCTCTTACCCAGTGAACCATCTCTCCAGCCTCCACATCCCCACTCCCCCAATTAAAAACCCCACATCTTTGCCATACAATATCACTTAATCACAAGTGTCCACTTTGTCCTGCTGTATTAGTTAGAATCAAATTTCAGGTCCCTCACTTCAGGTGAAGGGATTGTATGAGTGTGGGTTGCTGGACCTCATTTTAGAAATTTTCCTGCCCCCCGACCTGTATGAAATTCTAATAACTGATGGAACCATCTCATTCCTCGCAGCTATTTCCCCTCTCATTTTTCTATATCCTGTGGGTATATTTATTTTAAGATTTCCTTTCTGGTCACTTAGTATTTGTGTTATTAGTGTTTTTCTATATTGATATATGCTTTACAAGTCATTCACTTTAATTGCTATTTAATAGTCCATTGAATGAATTTTTATAAGATATATTTATCCAGTCTCATGTTAATAGATGTTTGGATTGCTTTTAAAGTTTTTTGCTATTGTAAAAAATGCTGATATGAACACTTTTATGCATGTCTCCTGTAGGTGGATAAGAATGTATTTTGAGACTATATGCAGGAATGAAATTTTCAGGTCATAGAATATATGAATTTAACTTAAGAATGTCAAACGTTTCCGAATTTACATTCCATCAGCAGTATCGAATAGATCCTGTCTCTATTTTATTTCAAACACTTGGCATGGATGGATTTTTATATTTTTGCCTATAAAAAGCATGAAAATTGGTACCCTATTCTGGTCTTAATTTACACTTCCCTGCTCAGTGATAATTTTAAACAGTCTTTGTAGGTTTGCTATCATGCACTTCTGTGAAAGATCTGTTTGTGGCTTTGCCCTTCCTTAATTGAGTTGTTATTTTAATATTTATTTGTAGGCATTATTTTTTAAATTATTATTAACATTCTGACTGCAGTTTTTCCTTTCTTCCATCCTCCCAGTCCCTCTCCCACCTCCCTTTCTGCCCCCATCCACTCCTCCTCCGTTTTTATCCAGAAAAGGGCAGGTCTCCTATGAATATCAACAGATCATGGCATGTCAAGTTGCATAAAGGCTAGGCACCTCCCCTCATATTAAGGCTGGGCAAGTCAATCCAGTATGAGGAAAAGGGTCCTAAAAGCTGGCAAAAGAGTCAGAGACAGCCCCTGCTTCCACTGTTAGGAGTCCCACAAGAAGACCAAGCTACACAACTGTAGCTTATATACAGAGGGCCTAGATAAGTCCCATGCAGGCTCCCTGGTTGTCTGTTCAGTCTCTGTGAGCCCCTATAAGTACAGGTTAGTTGATTCTGTGGGTTGTTCTTTAGTGTCAATCCCTCTGGCTCCTACAATTCTTCCTCCCTCTCTTCTGCAGGATTCCTTGAACTCTTCCTAAAGTTTGACTGTGGGTCTCTGTCTCTGTTTCCATCATTTGCTGAATAAAGCCTCTCTGATGACTATTGGATTAGGTACCAATCTGTGAGTATAGCAGAATACCATTAGGCTTCATGACATTGACATTTACATTCTTTTGCCAGTCCTGTTTGGTTCTGTCCTAGGTCTCTAGGCTATCCAATCCCTGAGTCCTAGCATTACAAGCAATGTCAGGCATGGGCTCCCTCTCGTGACGTGGGTCTCAGGCCGGATTAGTCATTGGTTAGCCACTCCCACAATTCTGTGTCACCTTTACCCCTGCACATTTTGTAGGTAGGACAAATTGTAGGTCAAAGCTTATGTGGTTGGGTTGGTGCCCCAATTTCTCCACTGGAAGTCTTGCCTGGTTACAGGAAATGAACAGTTCAGGCTCCATATCCCCCATTGCTAGGAGTCTTAGCTGGGGTCACCCTTGTTGATCCTGGAGAATTACCATTGCACTACGTTTCTACCAAACCCTGAAATATCCCTCATTTCCAGTTGTCTCTTCCAGCAATCTCCCAACCTGATTCCTCCTGTTTCCATTACTACCAGTCCCAAATCCTCCCCTGATTTTCCCTTCCCAGAGAGATCCATCTCCCTTTGAACCCTCCTTGTTACTTAGTTTTGTTGGGTCTGTGGATTGTAGCATGGTTATCCTTTACTTTAAAGCTAACTTGTACCTATAAGCGAGTACACACCATGTTTGTCCTTCTGGGTCTGGTTACCTCACTCAGGATGATTTTTTTTCTAGTTCCACCCATTTGCCTCCCAATTTCATGACATCATTGATTTTAGAAGTTGAGTAATACACCATTGTCTAAATGTACCACATTTTCTTTATCCATTCTTTGGTTGAGGGGCATCTAGGTTGTGTCCAGTTTCTGGCTATTACAGATAAAGCTGCTATGAACATAGCTGAGTAAGTGTCCTTCTGGTATGATGGAGCATCCTTTGGGTTTATTATGTAGGCATCCTTGATTGGCATGGTTTTCCTTTTCTTACAAATGCGAGGAAGTTGGAAATGATTCCTCAGTCCCTTTGTCTGTGAATTGGAATGATAACTACTGCTATATTTTTCTTTCTTAGAGCTGATATGAGATGTCGTGATGGGAAGTCGTAGATAAAGACTGAATGGTATATTGAAAGCAGTTGGTGGTTTGTTTTAAATTGAAAATTAGATGAAGATAGAAATATTCCTTTCAGCTGGGAGGCACCTACTGCAGTTGATTGGACACACAGATGTTTGCACTGAATCAATGAGTCCAAAACTTGACTTTAGCCATTGCTAATTCCAGGACCTTAAGCGATTTACATAAATTTCATGCCTTAGTTTCCTTATCTAACAAATTGGAAGAGTGATAGTATATATCCCTTTTGCATTATGAAAATTAAGCAAATTAATACTAAGAGCATTGTCCAGCACATAATAAACACCGTGTTCGTATTTGATGAGGGTATTACTTGACTAGAGTTTCTGCCTCCTGTTGGATGCTAGGGCAGTATTCTTATGATGCAAGAGAGAGCCATTTTCATATACTCACTTTCATTTAATATTGAGTCATTTCTAACAAAGCAAAATGGATGCTTTTTATGAATATCTCCGAGTAGGGACTCAACAGATGATGGAACTAAACCCAGGCTACAAACATGTACAAATAATAAAATCACACAAAGGATGTACCATATTATCTATAATTCTGCCCAGAAGCTCTCTTTGAGCTTTCTTTAACAGCCAGCGCCTCTGTAAGGGATGTTGAATTACTTACTCCAGGCTGCTCAAGGAAGCGTGACACCAACACATGACAGAACTTAAATTAAACTGCTTTGTGAGCCTGAAATCACATTTCAAGGCGATAGGCATTATCCCAGTAAAACGGACCCCCAATTATTTGAACAAAGAGAAGCAGTTTTGTTCGGTATTGGCTATCTTTCCCCAACTAATAAATTGTATTCATATCTATTTTTCTACCTTTTTCCTTTGTTCTGTAGGTAGTCTTATCCACTCCTGGCAGACGGAGTGCAATTCTGCTAGTGGATAAATATTTAGCAGCCATTAAAGCGTATATATCTCACTCTTCTGAGCAAGCCACATCCTGTCGTATTCAGAACCACCTGCATTCAGCCTTCAGGAGACAGGATGGCTTTGCCTGTGGTCGAGCTAGAAACTAGAGGCACAAACATTGGAGACTGTGTGTAAGCTTGGGAAGATAGCTAATTATGCTAATACGGGTATTAATAATGCAAGATGTGAAAACAAACACACTTGCCAATTTCAAGACATACATATTCATTTCCTCTTCCCATCTTCTTGCTCCACACTCTGAACTCATCCCAAGGTCAAAACAGCAGAGGCAGGTGGCCCTTCTCTAACCAGTACTGAGTTCTGAAAAGCAGAAGAAATTGATAATAATGTTACCTACCATTGGAGCCAGACCTTCCAAAAAGGTTTGATCCGAGATATGTATTAGAGATATTCTAATTTATTCTTCAATTTAAAAATAAGGGGAAATTTGATATGTAATCAGGCAATCTTGTATTTATTAGAAGGGCCAGGCTTTTCTTTCCTGGTGTCAAAGTAAAAATAGGTGGATTAATGTTTGCAGGATGCCCTGTCACTTGATATAACACAGCTCCTTAGGCTAAGTTCTTAATATAGACTTACTATGATCAGTGGCAAGCATTCTGGATGACTGTTGCTGTATAACAAATGCCCTAAAAGCACTGGCTTAAAAATACACTATCATCACCATAATCATCATCACCACCATCATCATCTCTCCTGGCTCTATGGGAGTTGAGGTTTAGGTTAGCATTTTTTGATAAGGTCTTTGTGTAATTACAGCTAAACAGATATAGGACCTGAAGTCATCAGAAAGTTCACCTGGAATGGACACCCAGGGTGAACCCACATCTCATAGACCAGCTCTCTCGGGTCTCAACCATGTGGCATTGTTCAGTTACATCTTGTTCTTCTTCCTTGAAGACCAACCCCAAATTTTCCCAGATAACAGAGTGGCAAATGGGTACAAAGAGAAAGAAATTGATGGAAATCATCTTCAGGGAAAAACTGTTTTTCTTTTTTCTTCCATCTTTTAAGAAGTCTTCAGGAGACTCATGCTGTTAGCAACACAGGGTCTTGTTGTACTTGCCAGTTAACTACTTTTCACACTTCACATCTCAGCTGAAGCATCATGTTTCTTGGGTCAGCTTTGGAAGGACCCAGCATTAGATTAAGTTCCTTTGTATTGTTCTTGTATAGCATTTGTAATTTCACATCTCTATGACTATTGACTTAATGTGTCACCAGTACTAGACTGAACCCCACAGAGGCAAGTTTTTCTTTGTTTGTTTGTTTGTTTGCATGTTCTGTGTTGATTCTGTGGACTTCATATATTGATGGTTGTTGGTCAGTGCTCAGGAAATAGTTTTAGTGAACGAATTTATGAGTGATTAACATGAACACATGCAACCTTTCCAGCTGGCTTCTGTGGTTCACACGAGGATTTCCATGAAGGAGAGACAGAGTCCCTTTTCATTATTTTGTAATATTTACTGTGAGTTCAGAGTTAGCCACCATGACTATAATGAGATGCCCAAGGGTTTAGATCTGAAGACAAACAGGCAGAAGTGAATTCTGCCTTCATGGTCTACCCAACAAGACTGCCAAGTAACCAAAGAGCCAGAGCTATGAGCAGAGGGAGCTAGAATGGGGAAGGGCAGAAGCACATGGATGTATATCAATTTCTCCCTCTTTCCCCCTTTCTCATTTTAAAACATACAGATTACAAGAGAAGACCTGCTGGTTAATGGTGTAGCATGAATGAGAATTACACTTTGCTTGTGGTCGTAATATTTTGAGTTTATTGGAAATGACTGGAGGATACACCTCTTTGATAAAAAGACAGAGATCACAGCTATGCTTTATGATGAAAATGCTATAGTTTGGATCAGCAGAGCCAGTATCTACAAGGGGTTGAAAAGTCCATAGTGTCAGAAGTTGAATATTCCAATTTTGCATCATGAATATAAAACTCACCCTTAAACTGCTCTGGATATAGTCCATGTAAGTATTAATCTAAATGTGAGTAAAAACAGCAGGTTTAAATTTGTACAATAGTGATGAAGTTAATTTCAGGTCAGTTGTTATCATTCTCTGAGACCTAGAGAGTTAACATCTAGTACAGTGAGATAGGGGTTAAGAATTTTGTTCTGAATGTGAGATGGTTAGGCGATTCTCAGTGACAGGGACATGCGATTGTATTTATACTTAAAAAGAAATGTCCCAGATGTTGAGTAGAGCCTAGAGTATAGTTTATGTGAGGTGCAAGAAGACCAGTCAAAAAGCTATTAGAAATGGTCTAACTGTGACTAGGAGATTAGCCAAGAACGAGGGTAAGTCTTTAGAATAGCAACAACAAAAACGATTTAAAACCATGTCATATGTGTGCTTTAAAATTCAAGGATGTAATTAAATATTTCAGTTGGGTATATGAGAGGTGCCTCTAAATCTATGACAGGCTGTTGTATAGAAGATAAAATAAAATTATTCTGAGTCCTCAGACTGTGATTGCACAGAGTGGACCAAGAAGTGAGTGATTAGCTCCCCAGCTAGACAGCCCAGTCTCTAGGCCCCTCCCCAACCTGCCTCAGTGAAGAAGGACGCTTAAAAAATGCCACACTAGCTCAGAATTGAGTATAATAGAGGGCTTTTTATTTAGGGGTAGACCCACAGATCACAATCCTCTGCTGAAACTGGGAACCCGAATCCCACAGCCAAAAAAGAGGCCAAATTTGCGCTTTATATCAGCATATATAGTATAAGAGGCAATGTTCAAGTGGGTGGGTAACTTAAAGGCTACTGGCGGTAGGAATTCCTACAGCACCTCAGCTTCAATAACTGGCCAGCAGGCAAGCCTGCTGCTGCTATATCCCCTCCCCAGCACTGATCAGACCCTGTAAGCTACAAGTCCTACCCTGCCTCCAAACCCATCCATCTCGGCAACCTCAGGGGCTCTCTGAAGCAAGATTGTTACTGCACAGAACAGATCAAGAGGTGAGTGACAAGCTCCTCAGCTAGATACCCCAGTCTCTAAACCCTAGACCCCAGACCAAAACCCCTGGGCCATCCCCCACTTGCCTTAGCTTCACTAGACAGCCAGTAAGCAAACCATGTGCTGGCAGCCTGCTCCAACACCTCACAGTCCTCAGACCCTGCAATCTACAAGTCCCACTTCATCCCCTAAACCCACCTAATCCCCCACAAACTCAGCATCTCTCTGAGGCACAGACTGAGACTGCACAGGGTGAACAAGGAGTGAGTGACCAGCTCCCCAGATGGACAGCCCAGGCTCTAGACCCTAGGCCCTGGATTAAAACCATGAGCCCCTCCTCCACCTGCCTCAGATGTTCTACCCAGCCAGTATGCAAGTTTCCTGTAGGCAAGCTGCTCCAACATCCTTCCATCAATCATACCTTATAATCTACAAGTCCCACTCCACCACCAAACCCACCCATCCCCAGAGACCTTGGCAGCTTTTTGAGATACAGACAGTGACTACATAGAACAGTTCCCTAAGACACAGGCAGCAACTGCAATGATCTGTCCAAGAGAGGATCTCTGAGACACAGACATTATCTCAGAGTAAAGGATTGAGAAAAGATTTTCCGATTAAATGGGCCTAAGAAAGAAGTGGGTGTGGCTATCCTAATATCTAACAAAATAGACTTTAAACGAAAATCAATTAAAAGAGATAGAGAAGAATGTTGAAATAAGAGCGGCGGGGCTGTGTCCCCAACACCCCGGCCGCCTGGCTAGCTTATGCCCCAAAATAATTACACAGACACTGTATTCTTTTAAACACTGCTTGGCCCATTAGTTTCAACCTCTTAATCCATTTCTTATAATCTATGTAGCACCACGAGGTGCGCTTACCAGGAAGATTCTAGCCTACGTCCATCCTGGGTCTGAGCTTCATCGCTCATGTCTGCCCGGGAGACGGAAGCATGGCTTCTCTCTCCAGAGAGCAGAGCTGTCGAGTCTGAGCTCACTTCCTCTTCCTCCCAGGATCCTGTTCTGTTTACTCCTCCCACCAATGTTTTAACCTATCAGGGCCAAGGAGTTTCTTTATTGCTTAACCAATGAAATCAACAGATTAATATATGACACTCCCACATCAGAAGAACACTTCATATTCATCACAGGAAAAATCCATCAACATGAAATCTCGGTCTATGTTCCAAATACAAGAGCATTCACATATGTAAAAGAAACAGTACGAAAGCTTAAATCACACATTAAACCCCACACACTAATAGTAGGAGACTGAAGTCTCCTACTCCCCACTCTCACCAATGGACAGGTCAGCCAGGCAGAAACTTACCAGAGAAAGAAGAGAACTAGAAAATGTCTAACACAACTGGACTTAACAGACATCTATAGAAACACAAAAGAGTATATCTTCTTCTCAGCACCAAATGGAACCTTCTCTATAACTGACCACATACTTGGTAATAAAGCAAATCTCAAAAGACACAAAAAGTTTGAAATAACCCCCTGTATCTCATCATATGACTATGAGTTAAAGTCAGAATTCAACAATAACATTAATGGCAGAAAATCTTACTCACTGGTTTGGGGAATACCACAGAAACAGAGGCAATTCATTGTTATGTTCTCACCTTGAGACATTTCACCAAAGAACTCCTGAGCATTCTCACATAGTGTATCCCAGGCAGAGAGCTACAGTTCCTGACTTCTTTAGTGGAAGAACATGCAGTGACATCTTACTTCGTGATGGCTCTTGTCTGAACAGTTCTCTCAGTTCTCTTCAGTCTTCTTTGGGAAAGTGTCTAGAGTCTGCTCCAGAAAAATATAGCTTGAAATTCTCTCTGTATATATGTGAATTGCATAACTGTTGGCATGTTTTCTGGACCTCATTCATTTTTTAATTTATTAAACAGGCACATTACTTGGTTTCCAGATTTTGTAAGAAATAATCTGTATAAAGTTTCCAGGCTTTGTAGGATTTTAATGACTGGGGAAAAATACCTGAAAAGATGTGTGTGTGTGTGTTGTGTGCTTGTATAGGACAGCTCTCATCATCAGGTTTCTTCCTCAGTTGTACTCTGTCTTTTATTTTTTTATTTATTATTTATACAATATTCTGTCTGTGTGTATGTCTGCAGGCCAGAAGAGGGCACCAGACCTCATCACAGATGGTTGTGAGCCACCATGTGGTTGCTGGGAATTGAACTCAGGACCTTTAGAAAAGCAGGCAATGCTCTTAACCACTGAGCCATCTCTCCAACCCCTACTCTGTCTTTTTATTTTGACACTCAGAGCTCACTGATTTGGTTGGACTGGCAGGCAAGCAAGCTTCAGTTTCACCTATCCCTGCATGCCAATTTCTTGGCTTACAGACATGTGCCACCTCCCAGATTTTACATGGGTACTGGAGATCTGATTTCAAGTCTTCATGTATGCATACCCTGTGTTTGTGTGTGTGTGTGCATGTGTGTGTATACAAGATTTCTTTTTTTATTAATTATGCTCCTCCCATCCACTTCTCCTTTCTCTCCAGAGGTTGATTTTTATTGAGCTCTACATTTTTCTCTGCTCCCTTCCCTGACTCTCCCCTTCCCCTCAACCTTCTCCCAGAGTCCCCATGCTCCCAATTTACTCAGGAGATTTTGTCTTTTTCTACTACCCATGTAGATTAGACCTATGTATGTCTCTCTTAGAGTCCTCATTGTTGTCTAGGTTTTCTGGGGTTGTGATTTGTAGGCTGGTTTTCTTTGCTTTATGTTTAAAAACCACTTATGAGTGAGTACATGTGCTAATTGTCTTTCTGTGTCTGGTTTACCTTACTCAATATGATGTTTTCTAGCTCCATGCATTTGCCTACACATTTTAAGATGTCATTTTTTTTCTGCTATGTAGTTCTCCATTGTGTAAATGTACCACATTTTCCTTATCCATTCTTTGGTGGAGGGGCATTTAGGTTGTTTCCAGGTTCTGGCTATGAGAAACAATGGTGCTACGAATATAGTTGAGCACATGTCCTTGTGGTACGGTTGAGCAACTTTTGGATATATACTCAAAAGTGGTATTGCTGGGTCTTGAGGAAGATTGTTTCCAAATTTTCTGAGAAATTGCCACACTGACATGCAAAGGGGCTATATCAGCTTGCATTCCCACCAGTAATTCAGAAGTGTTCTTTTTACCCCACAACCTCTCGAGCATAAGTTGTCATCAGTGTTTTTGATCTTGGTCATTCTTACAGTTGTCCCATTTATTAATCATTTTTCTCTATGTCTGTGATCCTGGGGTTATATTTAGGAAGTAGTCTCCTGTGCCAGTGTGTTCAAGTGTGATTCCCACTGTTTCTTCTATGAGGGTCAGTGTGGCTGGCTTTATGTTGGGGTCTTTAATTCATATGGACTTGAGTTTTGTGCATGGTGATAGATAAGGATCTATTTTCATTTTTCTACAGGTTGATATCCAGTTATACCAGCACCATTTGTTAAACATGCTCTTTTTTTCCATTTGATATTTTTTGCTTCTCTGTCAAAAATCAGGTGTTTGAAGGAGTGTGGATTAATATCCGGGTCTTCGATTTGGTTCCATTGGTCCTCCTGTCTGTTCTTATGACAATACCAGGCTGTTTCCAGTACTGTAGTTCTGTAGTAGAGTTTGAAGTCAGGGATTGTGATGCCTCCAGAAGTTCTTTTATTGTACAGATTTGTCTCAGGCCCACTCCAGCCTAGGTCGCTAGCCCAGTCCTGCTTCCGCAAATGTCCCTGGTCTTGATCTGCTCCTGCTCTCGAGAAGTTCACTGTCCCAGGTTCACTTTGGCCCAGGTTGCTGGCTCAGACTTGCTCTTCTGGAATTTGCTGCCCCAGCCCTGCTCTGGCCTTCTGTGGAGTTTCTTGTCTCAGGCCTGCTCTCTGTGCTTATTCTTTATGGCAAATATCCACCTGTAAATGAGTACATACTCTACTATGCTTGTCTTTCTGGGTTTGTGTTACTTCACTCAGGATGATTTTTTTAGTTCTTTCCATTTGCCAGAAAATTTAAAGATGTCATTGTTTTTAACAGGTGAGTGATACTCCATTGTGTAAGTGTACCACATTTCTTTATCCATCCTTTGGTTGATGGACATCTAGGTTTTTCCCAGTTTCTGGCTATTTTGAACAAAGCTGATATGATCATAGTTAATTAAGCAAGTGTCCTTGTGGTGTATCTTTTGGTTATATACCCAGGAGTGGTATAGCTGGGTCTCGAGGAAGGTCAATTCCCAATTTTTAAAGGAAACCACCATATTGATTTCCAAAGTGGCTGAACACATTTGTACTCCCACCAGCAATGGAGGAGTGTTTTCCTTGCTCCACATTTTCTCCAGCATGAGCTGTCACTTGTGTTTTTGAGCTTAGGCATTCTGACAGGTATAAGATGTAATCTCTGAGTCATTTTGATTTGCCTTCCTCTGATGGCTTATGATGATAAACATTTTATTAAGTATATCTTGGCCATTTGAGATTCTTTTGTTGAGAATTCTCTGTTTAGATCTGCAGCCCATTTTTTTTAAATTGGATTATTTTGTTTGCTGATATCTAATTTCTTGAGCTCTTCATTTATTTTGAAAATCAGCCCTCCATCAGATGTGGAGTTGGTGAAGATCTTTCTCGTTCTGTAGGCTGCCAATTTGTCCCCCTTTTTAAAAATATTTATTTATTTATTTATTATTTATTATGTATGCAACATTCTGCCTCCATGTATGCCTGCACACCAGAGGAGGGTGCCAGATCTCATTACAGATGGTTGTCAGCCACCATGTGTTTGTTGGGAATCGAACTCAGGACCTCTGGAAGAGCAGCCAGTGCTCTTAACCACTGAGCCATCTCTCCAGCTCCAGCTCCCCTCCCCCAATTTGTCCCTTTAAAGCTATCCTATGGCTTACGAATTATTTTCAGCTTCATGAAGTCCCATTTATTAATTTTTGATCTTAATGTATGCACATTGGTGTTCTCTTCAAGAAGCTGTCTTCTGTGCCAATGCATTCAGGCTTCTCCTCTCTTTCTCGTCTATCAGGTTCTGTGTATCTGGTTTAACATTGAGGTTTATGATGCACTTGGATTTGAGTTTTGTTCAGGGTGATAGATATTGATCTATTTGCATTCTTCTACATGCTGACATCCAGTTATGCCAGCACCATTTGTTAAAGATGCTTTCTTTTTTTCATTGTATATTTCTGGCTTGTTTATGAAAACCAGGTATCTACAGGTATGTGGATTAATGTCTGGGTCTTTGGTTAGGTTCCTTAGATCAGCCTGTCTGTTTTTATGCCAGTACCATGCTGTTTTTGTTACTATTGCTCTGTAGTACAGATTTAAATCAGGGATGGTGATACCTCCAGAAGTTTTTATTGTACAGGATTGTTTTAGCTACCCTTTTTTTAAAATATGAAGTTGAGTATTGTTCTTTCAAGTTCTGTAAATAGCTGTGTTAGAGTTTTGATGGGAATTGGATTCAATCTATAGATCGCCTTGGTAAGATGGCCGTTTTTACTATGTTAATCCTACCAGTCCAGGAGTATGAGAGATCTTTCCATCTTTTGATATCTTCTTCAATTTCTTTCTTCAAAGACTTGAAGTTATTACCATACAGGTCTTTCATTTGATTGGTTAGAGTTACACCAAGGTATTTTATATTACTTGTAGTTATTGTAAAGCATGTTGTTTTCCTAATTTTTGTCAGTCCATTTATCATTTGTATATAGGAGAAATATTGATTTTATTTTATTTTGTATCTAGCCACTTCTTTGAAGGTGTTTATCAGCTATAGGAGTTCCCTGGTAGAATTTTTGGGATTATAGCAATACAATACTTTGACTTCTTTCTTTCTAATTTGTATCCCTTTGATCTTTTGTTGTCTTATTACTCTAGCTAGAACTTCAAGTACTATATTGGATAGGTATGGAGAGAATGGACAACCTTGTCTTGTTCCTGATTTTAGTGAAATTGCTTTGAGTTTCTCTCCATTTAATTTGATGTTGGCAATTGGCTTGCTGTATATTTCTTTTATTATATTTAGACATGTTCCTTGTATCCCTGATATCTCCAAGACTTTTCTCATGAAAGGGGTGCTGAATTTCGTCAAAGAATTTTGTTTGTTTGTTTGTTTTTGTATGTTGAACCATCCCTGCATCTCTGAGAGAAAGCATATTTGATTGTGGTGGATGATGTTTTTGAAGTATTCTTGGATTTGCTAATATTTTATTGAGTATTTTTGCATCAATGTTCATGAGAAAAATTAGTCTGTAATTCTATTTCTTTGTTGAGTCTTTGTGTTAGGGTGATTACGGTCTCATAGAAGGAATTTGGCAGTGTTCCTTCTGTTTCTATTGTGTGGAATACTTTGAGGAGTATTGGTATTAGCTCTTCTTTAAAAGTCTGGTAGAATTCATCACTAAAATCCTCTGATCCTGGGCATTGGTTTTGGTTGGGACACTTTTAATGACTGTTTCTATTTTTTTAAGGGTTATAGGTCTATTTAAATTGTTCATCTGATCTTGATTTAACTTTGGTAAATGCTATGTGTCAGGGTTCAGCTTGGGTTCAGGTTCCAAGAAGTGGATGAGGCCTCAGCACAAGTGGATTGTACTCAAGTGACCTTGAATAGCTCAAGCCATCTTTATTTATATTTTAACAGAGTTTCCCTTACAAGGGTTATATGAACAACTTTATTATTGGTTTATATTTTTGACTTTTTAAAAAAATACATCATATTTTAAGGAATACATCGTAATCATTATGAAAGCCCCATTGAAAGACCTTTTATGACATTTGGAGTTCATTGTTTGAAACAGCCTGGCTTCACCACTTAGCCTATGTTTGGAAACTGTCATGGTGTGGGGGGGGGCTCCACACCCAGGAATCAAAGAACAAGGCATTACTATTGAGGTGTATGAGCTTGTCTGAACCTGACATGGCTCATTGGGTTTTCTGAACTAAGTTGTGTCAGAGATAAACCATCTGCTCAAGGAAACTTCTTAGCAGCGAGCGAGAAGCATGCACTTTGAATTACCCACAGGACACCACTAGTGGTAGTGCCGTATGCTGACTGCAGTGTGGTAACTGCAGTAAGTCTGCTCTTGATATCTTCCAGCACTCGGCAGAATTTACGGTTGAATTTTGTATCAGTTGCCACAGGCTTGTGGCACTCTTGGAACTGTATTTGCTGTTGATACCTTTGTGTATTTAGTAGAGTTTGTGTTTGAATTTTGCACTGGAAGCTGCAGTTCTTCACAGCATTGTTCCTCTTTATGCTTCCCCAAATACACTCTCCCAGCCCCTGCCTCACCTTATTCTAGACATAGAATTCAGCATTTTTGCAGGCTTAACTCAATGGAGCCAGACACATCCTGCTCTTGCAGCAATTATGTCAGCTGGCAGCTACTTAGAGTTACAAATTTAAAAAGTAATAGACAAGGGTACAATGCTTTAAAAACAACAATATTCAAACCCAAACTATTTTTTTTCATGTCTTCAAGCTATGCTTTAATATAGTTCTCTTTTCTGCAAGGGGTTGCATGTCTCAATCTCCCTATAAAGAGCAGACATTGATAAGGCACTCTTTTCCCATCCCACTATACTGTACTTCTTCCTCCAATATAAGCTCCTGTGTGTCGTAAAGATGGATCTCTCCAACCCACATTTTGCATTGCATCCTACCATTGATTCTATTTGGTTGGTGTTCATGGAACTTATTCTCAACAGTTGGCACTATGTGTGTTCCTGAGGCTTTCCCCCTATTCTGTGTATCCACGCCTTACTCCCCTTTTAGGAACTGTGAGACACGGCTAATGTTCCAAGTGTTGTTTTTCATGTGTATCTAATTGTCTCTATTGAGTCAGAAAACTTCCCAGGATTAGGAGTATTTAATAATTCCAGATAAGAGATTTGAGAAGCATTAGAATCCCACTGAAACTTAGGGGAAAATAATTGAGAAAAAGCAGAATTCCTAGGGAAAATTACAGTTATTGCATGTGTGACTGACAAGGTAAAATAAAAACAACAACAACAAAAACAAAAACAAAAAAACATTCAATGAACCACCAATACAATGAGAAAGAAAATATTCTGCATGCATTTTGCAAATTCCTACACTGTCCCATGAACTATTGCTCTTTGTCAAGTGAGAGTCTGTTTCCATGGGTACCTTGCCCCAAGGAAACATTGGACAGGAAGTCATATGCTGATCTGAGACTAGGTTGCATGGCTCCTGACAGCTATCTCTCAAGAAAATTGTCCTTTTTTTAAAAAGTAGATTTTCCAGTTCAGTGGAGTATAGGTTTTTGAAGTATGACTTAATGATTTTTTAAATTTTCTCACTGGGTAGTTTGAATGTAATTGACCCCCCAAAGTTCCTAGGAAGTGAGACTGTTAGGAGTAGATGTGGCCTTGTTGGAGGAGGTGTGACACCATTGGGGTGGGCTTTCAGGTCTCCTTTGCTCAAACATTTCTCAGTGTGACACTCAGACCACTTCCTATTGCCTGTGGACCAAGATGTAGCATTCTCAGCTCCTTCTCCAGCACCATGTCTGCCTGCACACCACCATGCCACACCACGAAGATAATGGACTAAACCTCTGATTTCAGCCTTCTATTTGCTTCCTGCCTTCGACTCCTCTTGGGTGTGTTTGCTTCTTTTTGTACTAGCGCTTTCAGGTGTGCTGTTAGGTCACTAGTAGGAGATCTCTCTAATTCCATTATGAAGGCATATAGTGCTATAAACGTTCCTCTTAGCCTTACTTTCATCCTATCCTATAAATTTAGGTACACTGTGTATTCATATTCATTGAATTCCAGGAAATCTTTAATTTCTTTATTTCTTCCTTGATGCAGGGGTGATTTAGTTAAGCACTGTTCAATTTCTATAAGTGTATACGCTTTCTGAAATTAGCATTGTTGCTAAATTCTCACTTTAAACCATGGTGATTTGATAAGATACAGGGGGTTGCTCCAATTTTTTATATCTGTTGTGGTTTGCTTTGTTACTGAGTATGTGGTCAGTTTTAGAGAAAGGTTCCATGAAGTGCTGCGAAGAAGGTGTATTCTTTTGTGTTTGGCTGGAATGTTCTATAGTTGTTTGTTAAGTCCATTTGAGTCATGATATCTGTTAGTTCTATTTCTCTGTTAAGTTTCTGTCTGGTTGACCCTATCCATTGGGGAGAGTAGCGTTTTGAAGTCTCCTACAATTAGTGTGTGGTGTTTGATGTGTGATTTAAGCTTTAGTAATGTTTCTTTAAATATGTGGGTGCTCTTGTATTTGAGGCATAGATGTTTAGGTTTGAGACTTCATCTTGATGGATTGTTTCTGTGATAAGTATAAAGTGTCCTTCTCTATCTCTTCTGATTGATTTTAGTTTGCAGTCAATTTTGTTAGATAGTAGGATAGCTACACCTGCTTGTTTCTTGGGCTTATTTGATTGGAAAATCTTTTCTCAACCCTTTATACTGTCTGTCTTTGAGGTTGAGGTGTGTTTCTTGTATAAAGCAGAAGGACAGATCCTGATTTCATATCCATTTTCTTAACTGTGTGTTTTCATAGGTGACATGAGTCCATTGATATTGAAAAATATTAATGTCCAGTGATTGTTAATTCCTAGGATTTTTCAGTGGGAGGGTTTGTGTGTTTTCCTTCATTGGGGTTTTCTGGTGTGAGGCTATCTGTTGACTGTGCTTTTTTGGGTACAGTTAGTTTCCTTGGTTTGAAATTTTCCCTCTAGTACATTCTATAGGGCTAGATTTGTGGATAGGTCTTTTTAAATCTGGTTTTGTCATGGAATATCTTGTTTCCTCCATTGATGGTGATTGAAAGCTTTACTGGGTATAGTGGTCTGGCCTTGCATCCATTGTCTCTTAGTGTCTGCAGCACATCTGTCCAGGAACTTCTGGCTTTCATGGTTTCCATTATGAAGTCAGGTATAATTCTGAGAGGTCTGTCTTTATGTGTTACTTGACTTTTTTCCTTTTTAATATTCTTTCTTTATTCTGTATGTTTTGCATTTTGATTTCTATATGGCAAGGGACTTTTTTTTTTTTGGTCTAGTCTATTTGGTGTTCTGTATGCTTCTTGTACCCTCATAGGAATATCCTTCTTTAGGTTGGGAAAGTTCTCTTCTATTTTTCTAATATATTTTTGTTGAATATATTTTCTGTGCCTTTGAGATGGGGTTATTCTCCTTCTTCTATCCCTATTATTCTTAGGCTTGGTCTTTTCATGGTGTCCCAGATATCCTTGATGTTTTTGTTAAGAATTTTTTTTGGATTTATTGTTTTCTTTAACGAATGAATCTATTTCCTTTATAGACTATTCAACACCCGAGATTCTCTCTTCCATCTCTTGTATCCTGTTGTTTATGCTTACCTCTTTAGTTCCCATTCGTTTACACAAAATTTCCATATCCAAAATTCCCTCAGTTTGTGTTTTCTTCATTGCCTCTATTTCAGTCTTCAAGTCTTGAACTGTTTGAATGGAGTTCTTCACCTGTTTGATTGTTTTTTCTTGGTTTTCTTGGGTTTCTTTGAGAGATTTATTGATTTTTCCAATAATTGATGTCTTTTCCTCCATTTTTAATTGATTTTTATTGAGCTCTACAGCTTTCTCTGCTCCCCTCCCTGCTTCCCCCCTCCCCTTCAACCCTTTCCCAAGGTCCCCATGCTCCCAATTTACTCAGGAGATCTTGCCTTTTTCTACTACCCATGTAGACTAATTCCATGTATGTCTCTCTTAGAGTCTTCATTGTTGTCTAGGTTCTCTGGGATTGTGGTTTATGGACTGGTTTTCTTTGCTTTGTGTTTAAAAAACACTTATGAGTGAGTACATGTGATAATTGTCTTTCTGAGTCTGGGTTACCCCACTCAAAATGATGTTTTCTAGCTCCATGCATTTGCCTGCAAAATTCAAGATGTTGGTTTTTTTTTTCTGCTGTGTAGTACTCCATTGTGTAAATGTACCACTTTTTCCTTATCCATTCTTTGGTGGAGGAGCATTTAGGTTGTTTCCAGGTTCTGGCTATGACAAACAATGCTGCTATGAACATTGTTGAGCACATGTCCTTGAGGCATGATTGAGCATCCTTTGGCTATATACCCAAAAGTGGTATTACTGGGTCTTGAGGAAGGTTGTTTCCAAATTTTCAGAGAAATCACCACACTAACATCCAAAGGGGCTATACCAGCTTGCATTCCCACCAGCAATTCAGGAGTGTTCCCTTTCCACGACAACCTCTCCAGCATAAATTGTCATCAGTGTTTTTGTTCTTGGCCATTCTTACAGGTGTAAGATGGAATCTCAGAGTTGTTTTGATTTGCTAAGAATGTTGAACAAAATGATGGCCTACAGAATGGGAAAAGATTTTCCTCTGTTTTTTAAGGGAATTTTTTTAATTTTCTCTTTAAAGGTCTCCATCATTCACATAAAGTTACATTTAAAATCATTTTCTTCTGTTTCTTCTGGATAAAGATGATCAAGTCTTCCTGGTTTTTGACCACTGGGTTCTGGTGTTATCCTGTTGCTTTTTAGGTTGTTGAATGAATTCTTGCATCGGTGCCTACCCATCCCTTCCTCCAGTTGGTGCAGGCAGTGTCTTTTCCTCTTGGTCCAATCCTTGCAGTGGCTGTCTGTGGTTTCAGGAATTGTTCTTGGTCTGTTCTGTACTATTGCTGTCTGTGTCTCAGGGAGCCGCTGAGGTCTCTCTTGGCGCTCTCTCTTGGTCTGCTCTCTTGGTTAGCTCTTTGTCCACTCTGTTCAGTTGCAGCTTGTGCTTCAGAGTTCCTCTTTTGGTCCTCTCTCTTGAACCTCTCTGTGTATTTGCAACCTGTGTCAGAGTACCTTGCAGATCATGGGGAATCAGGTTAGTATTGTACTCAGGAGACTCGGATATCAAAAATCTTTTGTACTTCATATTGTTTTGATTTTTTAAAGATCTCTATAATAAGGAAATGCAATGATCCATTCCTGAACATATCTGATATTTTAGGGACCCATCTTTTTTGGTGTCCTTAAGAATGCACAGTTAATAAGACATATAGGACAATTTCAATCTTCTTGAAGTTCTAGGCTCTGGGATCTCCTTGTTATTATTACTGTTGTTGTTATTATTATTATTGTAAACAGCTCTAAGTTATCATTTGAAGCACCATGTGAACATTCCATGTAATTCTGTTATAATTATGCCTCAGTAATGATGAAAGTTGAAAAAAATGAGCCAGAGTTTTGTTGTGTAGCCCAGGCTGCCCTTAACTGCCCTCACCTCCTGTACTAGCCTCCTGAGTATCTAAGTACGGGCTTGCAGGTAAACATCATCATGCCTAGCTAAAGTTGGGGACAATTTGAACTTCCATCAATATAACATTTTTGTCATATCTGAATTACAAAATACAATAGATCAGCTAAATAAAAAAGAATGGAAAAGATTTATGTGAACTCCTTTGGAAAGATGTATTTGATACACTGCTATGAACATAGTCATGCAGTTCTGAAAGCAGAAATCATTAACAGTGGACACTTTTGTTTTATATCTGTCATTGTCATTTCGATGTTGTAAAATAAATGTGTTTTAATAAAAAGAGATATAGCTTCATGATTTACCAGCCCAAAAGCAATGCTAATATAATTATAAACTGACAATATGCATACTTTTGGCACAGAAAATGAATACCCCTATCAACACTACACCAGCTTGCTTCTTAGGTCCATTTGCTTTGAAAATCTTTTTCCAAACTTTTACTCTGAGTTAATATCTATCTTTGATACTGAGATGTTTCTTGTATGTAGCAGAAGGGTGGATCCTGCTTTTGTATCTATTCTGTTAGCCTGTGTCTTTTTATTGGGGAATCGTGTCCATTGATATTGAGAGATATTAATGACTAATGGTTGTTAATTTCTGTTATTTTGTTGTTGTTTTCTAGTAGTTTCTATAGGGCTAGGCTTCTGGATAGATAATGTTTAAATTTGATTTTGTCATAAAATATCTTGCTTTCTCCATCTATGATTATTGAAAGTTTTGCTGGGTAGAATAGTTGGGCTAGGGTGATCTCTTAGCATCTGTAAGATGTCTATTCAGGACCTTCTAGATTTTAGGGTTTCAATTTAGAAGTCAGGTGTGATTCTAATAGAAGGTCTGTCTTTATATGTTTCCTGTCTATTTCCTTTGCAGCTTTTAATATTCCTTCTTTGTTCGTGGGGCTCCAGTGTGAGGCCCAGTGTAACTTCCTGAGCCTAACTTGAGTTGGCATGAGGCCTAGTGTAACTTTCCGAACCTAGGTCGAGTTTGGATACCTGTCTTTGGCCATGACTTCCGCATGTGAGTGACACAGAACATCCCAACCTAGACCCGCCACTGCCCAGCCACCACTAGCATGGCACAATATTATTGGCCCTTATTCCTTACTCTGCCTCAACCCATCCCAAGCTTCTCTACCCCAGTCACAACTCTGTATAAGTTCTCTCCTGATACCATTACATGAGATTCTCCTTCTACAGACTCCCAACTCAGTGGGTGTATTTCTCCCAGGTGGCTGGGGGAAGGGCTGGGTCGTCCAATCCACTCAGCCCCAGGGAGAGTCCAGTGGGTCTGGCTTTGCACCCCCCCCCCCCCAGCAGCGAGGGGACTTTTTTCTGGTCCAATGTATTAATCTATTTGGTGTTCTGTAAGCTTATTGTATCTTTATAGGCATGTCCTTCTTTAGGTTGAGAAAATTTTCTTCTATGATTTTGTTGGCTATATTTTATGTGCCTTTGATCTGGAATTCTCCTTCTATCCCTATTATTCTTAAATTTGGTCTTTTCATAGTGTCCCAGATTTCCTGGATGTTTTGTGTTAGGAATTTTTTAGGCATAACATTTTCTTTGACAAATAAATCTGTTTCTTTATCATATCTTCCATGTCTGAGGTTTACTTTTCCACCTCTTGTATTCTGTTGGTAATGTTTGCATCTGTAGTTCCTGTTGGCTTACCCAGATTTTCCATTTCCAGAATTTTTCTTTATTGTTTCTATTTATGTCCTTTAGGTCTTGAACAGTTTCCTTCAGCTGTTTCCTTTTTCCTTGGCTTTCTTGGCATTTGTTAGGGGAAATTTGTTATAATTTCCTCCAAGTTTTTGTTTCCCTTTCCCTCAATTTCTTTAAGGGACTTTTCCTTTCCCCTTTAAGGACCTCTATCATGTTGATAAGGTTGTTTTTTTTCCCTTTATTTTATTTTACATACCAACTACAATTTCTCCCCCTCCTCTCCTTCAGTTCCCTCTCCCAACTTCCCATCTGCCCCCATCCACTCCTCCACTGTCTCCATTCAGATGTGGACAAGGTCTCTTTAGGAATCAACAAAACATGACATATCAAGGTGAGGCAGGACTAAGCCTTCCCTCCTGCATCAAGGCTGAACAAGACATCCCACCATAGGGAACAGATTCCAAAGAGCCAGCTCATTCATCGGGAACAGGTCTTGGTCCCACTGCTAGGGGTCCCACAAAAGACCAAGTTATACAACTGTTACCCAGATGCAGAGGGCCTAGGTCAGTCCCATACTAGCTCCCTAGCTGTCTGTCCAGAGTTTCTGAGCTCCCACAAGCTCAGGTCAGCTTTCTATGTGGGTTTTCTCATCATGACCTTGTCCTTCCTCTCCTGCTCATATAATCCTCTTTGCTCTTTTCAACATTTAAAGGTCATTTTCTTGTGATTCAACTGTGTTGGAACATTCAGGTCTTGCTGTCATAGGACAGCTGGGCTCTGGTAGTGTCATACTACCTTTCTGATGTAGACTGTATTCTCACACTGATGTTTAGGTATCTGGGTTTGGGATGATTATAGGTCGCAATATTAATTCCTGGGTTGTCTTTGTTAGATAGGTGTTTTGTTATTTGGTTTCTGTTTCCATTCTGGCCTTCTGGCCTAAGTGGCCAGGGGTTATGGTGACTAGTGAGCCTTCAGGTCCAGTAGGTTGTCTTGACTAGGGTTTTAGTGGTCTGTGAGATATTTCAGGGGCCAACATTGTCTCTGCATTTCCAAGTACCTGTGTGGCCTCTGGGGTTTTAGATACCTACTTGGATTCTGGGATTTCTAGTATAGTGTGTTCTCATGGCAGCAGAAATTTTCTGTAGAGGTTGTGGGCTGGGATATGGAGTAGGGGAGGAGCAGTAGCAGTTGGAGGCTGTTGGTCAGGCTTTAAGGAGTTTTAGTGGTTGGTGGTTGGTATCTTACCTTGGATCCCTAGAACTGGCCTGCCCTTAAGTAAAGGGTAAAACAAAAATCTTCTGCTGAAGTTCTGAAATATGAAGCTCAGGGGAGGGGCTGCTGTTTGAGGCTGTTGGGTGAGCTTTAAGAAGTGTTAGTGATGCCCTATGTTCTTAAAGCAAATAATGTTGGGGGCTGTTGGGAAGCTTTAAGGAATGTTAATGATGCCCTGTGTTCTTAAAGCAAATAGTACCTTTATATAAGGAAACTGGACTGCAGGTAGCACAGTAGCAGAGAGTTAACAAAGAAGAGGAAATGCTCACTGATTGAGCTGATGACATCCTGTCTCCCGGATATTATTCACTTTCCCCCACTAATTTGACGCATTTTTCAAGATAACCATTTGCATGAGCTTCTAAACACTCTGAGAAATTAGCCATAATTCAGAAGCAATGATGTATAGTGGTGCTTAGAACTTTCTCCAGACTAGTGCTGGGAAGTGGGAGGGGATAATTGAGTCTCTCGGATCAGTACATTTCTTCCTGTGGATGCAGGATGGGGGTGAATTTGTCTCCAAATAAACATGATTCATCGTTTATTGGAAAAACTGAAAAGTCTCCCTGAAAATGCAATAGAACATCAGTTCATTATGCTGCAGTTATTGGCATTGCAATCTGTTCCCAATGAATGCAATTACAAATCTATTTAGGACGGCGTATGATTGGGGATTGTGTTTGCTTGCAGTTAACCTTTAGATACCTCAGTAGTGTTTGTAAATGAATACCCCCAAGCTCTTTGGGTTCTATTGACTTCTACACCCCAACACCTGACACAACGCCCAGAACACTTGGTAAGTTCTGCTAGTATTTACTGACATTGAAGATGGTCTCATTATGCGATATCTCTTGCATGTTTTCCCAGCTGACACTGAGTGTCTCAGTAATCAGTTACAGCTGTTTTTATGTGGCTGTTATACACGTCCCCTGACCCCTGTAGCCTTGGTTCTTAGCTAGTGTCGGCATGACATGTACCCTCACCATCCTACTTAAAGGGAAGATGTAACATTCGATGTAAACTGAAAAGAGAGAGAGAAAAAAAAAAGAAGGGCTTCATTTGGCTTTCACTTCCTGCAAGAAAGGTGACCAGGAGAAAGCCACTTATAATGAATCTTCTCAAGGGGATATCACGCATGATAAAAAAGACACATTGAGTCTGTTTGGATGCTCACCTTCCTAGACCTGGATGGAGCGGGGAGGACCTTGGACTTACCACAGGGCAGAGAACCCTGACTGCTCTTAGGACTGGAGAGGGACGGGGAGGAGGAGGAGGGAGGGGGAGGGAAATGTGAGGAGGTGAGGAGGTGGAAATTTTTAATAAATAAAAATAAAATAAAAGATAAAGGGTAAAAAAAGACACATTGTAAAATTTCCATAGGAGACTGGAGCTAAAATGTGATCAAAAGTGAATGACTTGATGGTTACTGCATTACTACATTCAGATATCAAACAGTACAGTGATTCCTATCATGTCTTTGAAGTACCTACACATATGTCTCGTGAGAAGGCAGCATTTGAGTGGGGGGCACAGGGAAGTGGCTGTGTGGGGTCAAGAGAGAAATATACCAGTGGGCTTCAAAGAAAAGAAAAGATTTTTTAGTGCTTCCTCTAGTATCTCTAGTCTAAGCAGCGGGATTGAAGGGACCAATAGAACAGGGAGAAGGTGGAAAAAGAATTCATGATAAGCACCCACAGCAAGGCCCTAGGAGGACTTGAGTGGAGAAGGGGTGGACAGTTCAAGGCAGCGATGAGGAGAGAGGAAAGAGAAGCACCTTAGAATCAGAAATGGAGTTCAGGTTTTGTTTGAGATTGGAAACAAAATAAAGTCGCTGAAAAGGAGGCTTTAAAACTGACGGGAATTGTTTGTGGAGAACAACAGGGTTAGGAAACCAATGGCTCTGTCTGGAATGTCACCATAGAGTGGAGAAGGCGAGCCGGCATGATGTACTAGAAGAAAGTGGAAGGGGAGATGAAATCATCCCCATTTGTGTCCATGATGGATGAAAACTCTTTATAAACTGCTTCCATGGACATTGTAGGTATCAATGAAGAGTCGATAAAGTAGCTAGAAGTAAGCAGATCCCGCCCCCAGCAGCCTTGCTCCCGTGCGGATCCTTTCGGAATCTTCCCTAAGGCTGAAGACTGGTGGTCTAGCTTCCATTATGGTGTTTGTTCATTCCCTTCTCTCTGGGTGGAAACTTGTGTACCCATTCTCAGACCGTCCTTCAATAACCTTTTCCAGTAACAAAGGCCCTAGTCCTGGGGTGTGTGCAGAAGGAGAGCAAGCATCCCTGCACACTCACTCTGACTTTTTTTTTTTTTTTTCAAGAAATCAAAGTGGCGAGTGGGTCAATAGGTGGACATTTCTCTGATCGGATACGCTTTCATTTAGGTTAAAAGTAAGCAGGGCTTGTGCTCAGACAAGAAAGCAAACACGGAGTGGTAAGGGAATCCTGGATTCAAACAGAAAGAAAAAAACAGTGGGGTGCCTTGGGTGTTAGACACGAAAATCGCAGTGACTTTTGGTATGTGCTTTTTATATCTTCTTTGCAAGCTTCGGGTGAATTTCCTATTGGGGACATTGTATCTATCTGACTGAAAGTTGCAGGGCTCCACCTTAGTATATAGAAAATTGTCTAAAATAATTTCAAATTCCCATTTGCTTTCAAAAATGAGTTGACCTAGAACAAAGTAAGAACAAAATATTGACAGATGAAAATGATAGTGGAAGGGATTTGACCGGATGCAATTAAAAGCACCCTCTGTCATGGCCTTCCATGGTAAGATTGTGGCAGGAGTAACAACATTTAAAACTTCTAAGTTCTGATAGTCTTCCAATGGTCCCTATTTCGGCAGCCTGTTCAAGAGGGCAATCTCCTGAAGCAGGGACCTTTAATTTACCAGCAACCATGCTTATAGCTACAAACCATGTTTCCAATCAATTCTTATCTCTCCACCCATGTTTCCATTCCTTTAATCTGGGCACCTACTTGTTATCTTTGCTTTAAACTTGCTTCTTAGTCCATTGCCAGTGCAGTAACTAGTGTGGTAGCAAACACAGCACTGTTTGAAGATTCATTATTCATTCACTAGGAGAATGGATATGCAGTGGAAAGACACCTTGACTGCTCTCAAGGTTTGGAACAATATGACCACTATTGCTGTAAACATCCATATTCAAGTTTTGATGTGGATGTAAGTTTTCAAGCACTTGGAGCAGTGGAATAGTTGCATCATATGATAAAATATATTTACTTTTTAAGGAAATTGCCAAGCTGTCTTTCAAAGTAGCTGTGTGATTTTGTATTTCTATCACTTGTAACTGAAAATTCTTGCGTTGACTGTCCTTGCCGGCACTTGATGTCAATTATTCAGACTTTGACAACTCTAAGAGGTGTTTAATGGTATCTTGTTATTTGTAATTTCCTAATAAAATATGATGTTGAACATTTTGTATGTTTAATGTCTGTGTAGCTCCTTTCACCTATTTTTTAAGGTTTATTTATTGTTTATTTACATACATATCTGTGTGAGTGTATGCTCATATGTACATGTATGTAGGTGCCTGTGTATGGGTTTAGAGGTCAGAAAAGGGGTCAGGTATTCTCCTCTGTCACTCTCTGCCTATTCCTTCGAGAAAGGGTCTTCCTGGAGCATGGAGTTCACATTTTCTATGCCAGGCCAGAGTCAACAAGCCTCAGTACTCCTCCTGTTTCTGCCCCCATTAGAACTGGATGGAGTTGCACAGTAATATATACTGTAGATTCAGGTGTACACTGGATGTACAGTTTGTTTGTGGATGCTGGGATCTGAATTCTGTGGAGCAAGAAGTTGTAACTTCTGGGCCATTGTCTCTGCATCGCCTCTTCTGCACACATTTAAACCAAGTGTTTGTTGCTGATTGTTATGAGTCCTTAGTATGGCGTTTTACTGAGTAGAAGTTTTTGATTAAAATGACACCCAGAGTGTCAGTTGTTTCTTCCTGGAGTCGTTAATTTGGTGTTGTATGTGAAAAGTTATTTTCACACCTCAGATGATGTAGACTTTCTCTTAAATCATCTTAGGCTTCTGGTCACATTGCCTTAGTAGTCAGGAAGCAGACAGCAGAACAGGAAGTAGGGGCAGGGGCAGATGTCAAACCTCAGGACTTATCCTCCCCATCCCAACTCATTCTTCCCAAGACTCCACTCCCTAAAGTTTCCACCACCTTCCCAAACAGCATCGCCATGTAGAGGCAAACTTCTCAAAACCATGTGCCCGAGAGTGCCTTTCACATCCAGAATACAAACCAAGTTAGCACAGGGCCTCAAATGGTGAAAGGGAGGGAGTGCGTGAGTGCTCTGACCACTCTTTCTGTAAAGCTCCCAGGATTCAGCCATGGGTTCTCCATCCTGACGACCTAATTTCATCCCATCCACCTTCTTTCCTCGACCCCTGTGTCTAAAGACCAGAGTCAGTTGAAATTCCCATCTTCGTAGTACTCACAAGGAAGACTGAATTCAGCTTGTTCCTTCGGAGGGATCAGTCATACTCAAATCAGCACTGTGTCTAGATGCATGTCTTTGTACAAGGATGTTCAAATCTTCCAATACTATTTGTTGAAAAAAATTGTTTTGTGTTGCTTTTATGGCATTTTCTCTTTTCTAAAGGGGGTTTGACTCTATGCAGGTCTACTTTTCTTTTCCTTTTTTTGTTAAATTGTTTATTACATTTCTTTAATATTACACAGCTGTGGTTTATAGTAAATCTAGAAATTATGTACAATTTGTCTTCTGGCTTTGTCCTTTAGCAGTGTAAAATTGGCTATTTGTCTTCTCCATATACTTAGAACAAATTTATTGATAGTCATAAAGTAAATAATTAAGACTTTACTTACTACTAATGAATTTACATATCAAATTAGGAAAAAGTGAGACATTGACAGTATTAAGTGTTCCTTCCGTTGAACCTATAATTCATCTTCATTTATTTAGTTAGTTGATATCTTTCAACAGAATTTAACCAATTTCCTCACGGAAACCTTTGTATGGTTTTTAAAGGCTTATTTTGCTGTTTAAATTTGTGTATTTGTGTCTATGTGGGTATATGCATATGTGCTCTGCCTATAAAGGGACAGAAGAAGGCATCAGATCTCCTGGGTCTGGAGTTAAAGGGTAGACGTGAGCTGCTGTATAAATACTGGGAACCAACTCAGGCTCTTAAGCTTTGTTTTGTTTTGCATTTATCTTTCTTGGTTTTTGATGGAGGAGTTACTTTCAATTAATAAAGAAACTGCCTTGGCCCATTTGATAGGCCAACCCTTAGGTGGTTGGAGTAAACAGAACAGAATGCTGGGAGAAAGAAGTTGAGTCAGGCAGTCGCCATAATTCTCCCACCTGACACAGACGCAGGTTAAGATCTTTCCCGGTAAGCCACCCCTTGTGGGACTACCCACATTATTAGAAATGGGTTAGATCAATATGTAAGAGCTAGCCAATAAGAGGTTGGAACTAATGGGTCAGGCAGTGTTTAAAGGAATACGGTTTCTGTGTAATTATTTCAGGTAAAGCTAGCCTGGTGGAGGGACACAGCCCTGCTGTTCTAAAGCTAGCCATGCAGGCGGCCGGGTGCCAGAAACGTAGCCTGCCGCTCCATATCTTCAACAGGTTTTCTCTGACTGTATCTGTTTTACTGTCTGATATAAGTTTGGGGAGCTCCTCAGTCATTACTGCTTTGAGCATTTCATTTGTGCTTTTCTCTCTTCTCCCCCTGATATTACCATTGTGCAACATCCTTTCTAATCCTGTAATTTAGTTTTTTCCTCTGAGATATAGTGACATTACATCTTTTCTTTAAAAGATACTGGCTCTAATTCAAGAATGACTAAATCATGTTTAGAGTTTGGTTAATATGTGTCTGAAAGAAGTGAATACAAGAAGGCTTTAAATATCATATTTTGGTAAGAAAAACAATTTTAAAAACTACAATGAGATGCCATCTGTGTACTTCATTTTTCTTCACTGACTTTCAAATACATTTTATAAGCATCATTAACTCCTCATTATAATTCCTTCTACAGTCAGCATCATAAAATATGAATACCACTATCTGTCATTGCTAGTCATTGAAATCCATTATCAAAGACCGTCCAATCATCTACCATGGCACTGCCTTGTGAGTAACTGTCAAGAAAACTCGCAGAAAGTTCAAGAGAAAGGATTTAAACCAGAACTATTCTCTGTTGGAGACAGAAAGTCACTGATGTACCTAGCTGATTCTAAAGTAACATTTCTCACCAATTGTTGGTGTGGGGGATGATGTTTGCCAAAGTTGCCAGTCCTTGAATTGCTGAAGACTTTCACCCAATTCGTCTTGCAGCCCCTGGACAACAGACTGTAGCAGGGAATGCAAATAAAGAGGCAGAAAACCATATCAGGCTCGGATTCTAAATTGTCACTAGTTTTTTGAGACATTGCATGTTTTTCAGTCTTGATATTTAGAGCTATGAGAAAAACGTCCTTGTTTCCCAGATAAGGATGCTAGACCAGGGACTAAGGCTGCAAGTCATTAGGGTCTGTTACATGACAATCCTGACCTAAAGCTTCTTAGTACTTTGAGTTTTGAGCAGGAATAATGTCTTAAGAAAATGCATCTAATTTCAGCTACATGTTGTAGCTGCCTCAGCTGCCTAAGATACCATTGTGATATAGCCAACAGCTAGTCCCAGATATCGACTGATTCTTGAGGTCTACCCAGTTAGCCACCATTATTTTTCCCCCTTCTTTTGCTGAGAGTTCTTAGGGGAACAGTTGAACCCAGTCCTCAAAATGCCCAACAAGCACGAATATGAGTGGAATCTAAAAAGAGGTTTTTAACATCTGCATAAAGTACAGAGGTGTCTCAGAAAGCAGCTCAACAGCCTGACTCCCGTTTTTTCCCACTGGCTTCTCCATTCTGCTACAATGACAGAACTGAACTATTTGAGGACATCTGGGAAGACTCAGATGGCCTCTGCTCACAGATCTCTATCTCACCACAGTTAGAATGGTCCCTTACCTGGTACCTGTGGTATTTCATCTTAATGATGCATCTCCTAATGCTTCTGTAACAATTAGAATTAGAGTTATTACTTTGATCTAGGCAAGCCTGTTTATGTATGTATATGTGTGTGTGTGTGCATATGCATGTATAGAGTGTGTTTATTGTGCTACCTACAGGAGGAAACGGATCAACTGCTAAGATGAAGAACAGCGATTTCGGTAACTTGGTGGGGAATCTGAGATCACATTTGGGCCTCAGGATAGGCATATGGACTCTTTACTGATCTCTCTGAGTATGGCAGGTGCCAAGCATGTATATGTCTTTTCTAATGTCCAGAATCCTTGAACTTGTCACCTTCCATGGCAGATAAACTTGTGTGTGAGAGTCTGTTAAGAATGTTGAGACAAAGAGATGGCTGTGGCTTCTTGCTTGTGTCCATTCAATCTTAATATAGGCATTTTCAAATGGAGAAGGCAGTGAGGATAAAATTGTTGCTACAAACTTAGGAAATTCCAAATTTTCAACAGCCACTATAACAATAATCACCCAGTTTAAAACCTGCTCTAGAGATCAAAGCAACCCACTTTAAAAAATAGGTATTTACCATCCAGCCAAACAGTACCAGTTCTTTGCTGCTTCTAATAGTCATCCAGTCGGCAGTGGGTTTACTCCAGTAAAAACAGGGTCTGTAAACAAGTCAGCAGTCTCGCCAGGGTTAAATATGCTTCTACAAATGACACAAAACCCTTACACCCAATCCCAGAATCCCATGTTGCTATCTCTCAAACACAACACCAATGTTCTGTTCTACAGAGAATACGTTTAGCCACTTAATTCTATCACTATGGTGAACAATGAATTTAGGAATTTTTTTTTCTGCATTCATATGTATCCCATAACCATTTTTATTATTTCGTTTTCTTTGTAGTGTTTTTGGATGTGTATCACTGTATCACGGTTTCAGTGTCTGCCCTAGGCACTGTACAGATAACTTATTGAAGTCTACTGGGGCTGACAGAATCAGCAAAGGGCAGAAATGTTGTCTCTTTATATCCCTTTATCCTCTTGCAATAGCATAAATATTTTCTACCTGTACCCAGAAAAAGTCAGATAGTGTTAGAAAGTTTTGCTTCAACCATGGAACACATTGGAGTAAACTCCAGAGGAGAAGGACGTTGTTGTGTGTCCAGCCTGTTATGTCTGTTTTTCCTGATGTTGTGTCTGTCCTTCCTGATGAGAGTCTGTTCTTCCTGATGGTTCACGCTTCCTTTGTGTAATTTTGTCTTCTGTTTCAAGAGCTTCCTTCAGCCATTCTTTTAAGGTAGATCTCCTGGGGACAAGCTCTAGTAATTTCCTCTCATCAAGATTATTTTGATTTCTCATTTATTCTAGGATAATATTTTGTTGGATGTAGGGTTCTGGGTTGGCAATTCTTTCAGCAGCTAAAGATGTGCCCCTCCCGTTCTTACCGCCTGTGTGCCCACGAGGCCTCAGCTGCTGGTCTGATTGTCCCCTCCCGTGCTGATGATGCATTGTTTTTCTCTTGTAGCTTCCAAGATACTTCCTTTGTATTTAGATTTCAAAAATTGGACCACAGTGTGTCTCTAGGTTTATTCTGTTTAGGGTTCATTCGGTTTCTCGTCTGTATCGAGTTTGCCACATTTTAGAAAAATGTTTATGTCACTCTTTGACTATATTAGGCCCACTTTCTTTTCCTCTTTTTTGAGATTTAGTATAACCTCTTATACCTTTGAGGCTCCCTTTAGTTATCTTTAATTTTTTTCTCTCTGTATCTTAAAGTCCACTCAACCCCCATTGCCACTATTACTTTAAACCATATATTGAGTTTCTTATATTTTCTTCTTTTTTTTTGTTTCAAAATCTTCAGTTTCTCACCTTAACATCATTGAATTTTACTAGGCATTCTTTCAATATAAGCGTTTCCATAATTACCTGAAAAGTTACTGTGCTGATAGAATTATAATCTTTACCAGGTTATTCTCACACCTGTGACATGTTGATACTGGCATCTGTTTATAGTTTGTTCTCGCTCAGCTTGAGAACTTCCTAGATATTGGTGTAAGTAATTTTCCATTAAAACTTGACATTTTTTGGTGTATGTAAATCTTCTTTATGTATTCATGTTGATCTTAAGGGTCTTTGGAATCATATATCGCTCTCCAGTTTCCTATGTAGCTGAAGAGGAACTTAAACTTCAAATCCTGCTGGCTCTACATGCAGGGATGGTAAGCACAACACCACAATGCCAAGTTAATGAAACGCTAAGGATCAAACCAAAGCTTGTTGCCTTCTACAAACTAAGCTACAGCCCCAGCCTTGAACCTTACTTTCAATAATTACTATTTTTTCCATTGGTATGTCACTGTACATAGTATGTGGCAATGTGCTGTCTTAGGGGTGTTTTAAGCATCTCACGTGCTGAGCTTATCCTTCCACACACTCCCATGCTGCCCTTTTCCAACTCCTCCTCCTGCCATTCCCTTATTTCCTTCAGGTCATATGCGGATATTTGACTTTATGGCAGAAATAGTGTCAATTTTATTTACAAGAGTGGCCACTGGTAAGAAGGCCGTGCTCCAGTGGAAGACCACATCCAGGAACATAGGAACAACATAAACGTAGATAGGAAATAGGAGTGGATCCAAGAAGAGTTGGGGAGGGTGTTAAGTATGATCAAAACATGTTGTTTGAAACTCTTGAATAACTAACACAATTTTTGAAAAGGTAGATCATTTTTCCCAATGCCAAAATGGCATTTTCAATTAATCGTCTGCTAAAAAAAATTTAAATCACTCAGGAAAGGGCAGATATTGTTTTATGTAGAAAACACTCACAGTTTTGTTTCTCACTTTTCTAAAAAGTTAAAGTGGAGCCTGGTGTGGTGGTTGAAAACTTTTTACAGCCCAATAAACGCCTGCATCGATGCAATAACCCAAATCAGACCAAATCAAATCGAATTAGAAAACACCCAAGTTTAATGGATGCCAGTGCTCCCGGGTGGCCTTCCAGGACCTCAGAGAGATGGGGAAGGAAGACTGGGAAATCACAGAGAGGGGAAAGGAAGACCAGACAGACCACATGTTGGTTCTCTGGGGAGCAGTTTAAATAGCCTGTAGGAGTTGTCTTGAGCCTCTATGGGGAGGGTGACACAATAATATGAACAATGAAAATAACTAAAATAACGATGAAAACTAAAATAACAGGAACAATCAATCACTGGTCATTAATATCCCCAACTCACCTATAAAAAGACGCAGGCTAACAGATAGGATACAAAAACAGAATCCATCCTTCTGCTGTACAAGAAACACACCTCAGCCTCAAAGACAGATATCACCTCAGAGTAAAGGGTTGGGGAAAATTTTTTCCAATTAAATGGACCTAAGAAACCAGCTGGTGTAGCTATCCTAATACCTATCAAAATAGGCTACAAACTAAAATTATTCAAAAGAGACACAGAAAGGAATTTCATATTTGTCACAGGAAAAATCCATCAAGTGGAAATCTAAATGCTAAAAATCTATGCTCCAAATACAAGGGCACCCTCATATGTAAAAAAAAAAAAAATCATGACTAAAGCTTAAATCACAACGCAAATAAATAAGATCAGAAATGAAAAGGGGGACATAACCACAGACACAGAGGAAATTCAGAGAATCATTAGATCGTACTACAGGAGCCTGTACGCCACAAAACTGGAAAATACAAAAGAAATGGACATCTTTTTAGATAAGTACCAAATACCAAAGCTAAACCAAGACCAGGTGAAAGATCTAAATAGACCTGTTAGTCGCGAAGAACTTGAAGCAGTTATCAAAAATCTGCCCTCTAAAAAAAGCCCAGGACCAGATGGTTTCAATGCAGAATTCTACCAGAACTTCCAAGAAGAGCTAATACCTATTCTCCTTAA
>NW_026067953.1:4002344-4066958 GCF_014885135.2 Alexandromys fortis | reverse complement strand
GGGGGGGGGGGAGGGAAGGGGGAGGCGGAGGTGGGGAAGAGACAGAAATATTTAATAAAGAAAGAAAGAAAGAAAGAAAGAAAGAAAGAAAGAAAAAAAAGAAAAAAAAAGAAAAAAATAAAGATTGACAGGAAACCTGTCAAATAAAAAAAAATAAAATAAAATAGCAATAAAAATAAAAAAAAAAAGCTTAAATCACACATTAAACCCTATTCACTAATAGTGGGAGACTTCAACACCCCACTCTCACCACTGAACAGGTCTACCAGACAGAAAAATAACAGAGAAATAAGGGAGCTAACAGATATTATGACTCAAATGGACTAAACAGACATCTATAGGACATTCCATCCAAACAAAAACGAATATACCTTCTTCTCTGTACCTCATGGAACCTTCTCAAAATTGACCCACATACTAGGTAACAAAGAAAACCTGAACAGATTAAAAAAATGGAATAACCCCATGTATGTTATTGAATCACCATGGCTTAAAACTAGAATTCATCAGCAATACTAATTTCAGAAAGCCCACGAACAAATGGAAATTAAACAATGTTTACCTGAATCACCAATGGGCCAAGGAAGAAATAAAGAAATTAAAGATTTATGAAAATGGCCACACAGACCCAAACTTATGGGACACAATAAAGGCAGTGTTAAGAGGAAAGTTTATAATAGTAAATACCTACATAAAGAAGCTGGAAAAATCCCACACTAGTGAATTAACAGAACATTTGAAAATTTTAAAACAAAAATAAACAAACTCACCCAAGAGAACTAGACTGCAGGGAATAATCAAATTGAGAGCTGAAATCAACAAAATAGAAACAAAAAACAATATAAAGGATCAATGAGACAAAGAGAAAATCAACAAAATAGACAAAACTTTATCCAAACTAAGCAAAAAGCAGAGAGAGAATATTCAAATTAACAAAATCAGAAATGAAAAGGGGACATAACAACAGAGATGGAGGATATACAAAGGCTCATCAGGTCATATTGTGAAAACCTGTACTCCACAAAATTGGAAAACTTAAAGGAAATGGACAACTTTCTGGATAAATATTACTTACCAAAATTAAATCAAGACCAGATAAGCAAATTAAACAGACTGAACTGCTGAAGAAATAGAAACAGTCATCAAAAGTCTGCCAAAAAATATCACCCAAGACCAGATAGTTTCAACACAGAATTCTACAAGATTTTCAAAGAAAAACTAATACCAATACTTCTTAAATTGTTTCACACAGTAGAAACAGAAGTAACACTGCCAAACTCTTTTTACAAGGCTACAATTACCCTGATGCCCAAACCACATAAAGACATTACTAGGAATAAGAACTACAAATGAATCTCACTCATGAACATTGATGCAAAAATATTCAATAAGTTACTGGAAAACTAAATCCAAGAACACATTAAAAAAATCATTCACCATGATCAAGTAGGCTTCATCCCAGAGATGCAGGGATGGTTCAACATACAGAAATCTATCAATGTAATCCACCATATAAATAAACTGAAAGAAAAAATGATGATCACATTAGATGCTAAAAAAAAGTATTCAAAAAAATCCAACACTCCTTCATGATAAAGGTCTTTGAGAGATCAAGAATACAAGGAACATATCTAAACATAATAAAAGTTATATAGAGCAAACTGACAGCCAACATCAAATTAAACAGAGAAAAACTCAAAGTGATTCTACTAAAATCAGGAACAAGATAAGTCTGTCTACTCTCTCCATATCTATTCAACATAGTTCTTAAAGTTCTGGCTATAACAATAAGATAACAAAAGGAAATCAAGATGACACAAATTGGAAAGAACTAAGTTTCTTTTTCTACTTGCAGATGATATGATAGTATATATAATTTACCCCCAAAATCCTACAAGGGAACTTCTATAGCTGATAAACACCTTCAGTAATGTAGCAGGATACAAGATTAACTCAAAAAAAATCAGTAGTCCTCCTTTACACAGATGATAAATAGGCTGAGAAAGAAATCAGAGAAACATCAACTTTCACAATAGCCACAAATAACATAAAATATCTTGTAGTAACTCTAAACAAACAAGTGGAAGACATGTATGACAAGAACTTTAAATCTTTGAAGAAAGAAATTGAAGAAGACACCAGAAAATGGAAATATCTCCCATGCTCTTGGTAGAATTAACATAGTAAAACTGGCAATCTTACCAAAAGCAATCTACAGATTCAATGCAGTGCCCATCAAAAATTTCAGAAAAATTCTTCACAGACCTTGAAAGAATAATACTCAATGTCATATGGGAAAGCAAGCAAGCAAACAAATAAAAAAACAAAAAAATCCAGGATAGCCTAAATAATCCTGTACAATAAAGGAACTTCTAGAGGCATCACAATCCCAGACTTCAAACTCTACTCCAAAGCTATAGTACTGAAAACAGTCTGGTATCGGTACAAAAACAGACAGGAAAACCAATGAAATTGAATCAAAGACCAAGATATCAATCCTCATACCCACAAACAACCTGATTTTTTTTGACAATGAAGAAAAAAATATAAAATGGAAAAAAAGGAAAGCATATTCAACAAATAGGGCTGGCCTAACTGGATATCAATATGTAGAATGAAAATAGATCTTTATTTGTTGCCATATCCAAAACTCAAGTCCAAATTGATCAAAGACTTCAATATAAAACCAACTACACTGAACCTCATAGAAGACAAAGTGGGAAATAAACTTGAACACATTGGCACAGGAGACTACTTCCTAAATATAACCACAGTAGCACAGACACTGTGAGCAACAATAAATAAACAGGACCTCCTGAAGCTGAGAAGATTCTGTAAAGCAAAAGACACAGTCAACAAAACAAAATGACAGCCTACAGAATGGGAAAAGATCTTCACCAACCCCATATTGAACAGAGGACTGATCTCCACAATATACAAATAACCCAAGAAATTGGTCATCAAAAAAAAAAAAAACAAATAATCCAATAAAAATGGAATGCAGACCTAAACAGAGAACTCTCAACAGTGGAATTTAAAATGGCTGGAAGACACTTAAGGGAATGCTCAAAATCCTTAGCCATCAGAGAAATACAAATCAAAACAACGCTTAGATTTCATCTTAGACCTGTAAGAATGACCAAGATGAAAACACCGATGACAGCTTATACTGGAGAGGATGTAGAATAAAGGAACCACTCCTCCATTGCTGGTAAATATCAGTATGGTGATTTTCAGAAAATTAGGAGATAACCTACCTCAAGACCCAGCAATACCACTTTTGGGTATATACCCAAAGGATGCTCAATCATACTACAAGGATATGTGTTTAACTATGTTCATAGCAGCATTGTTTGTCATAGCCAGAACCTGGAAACAACCTAAATACCCTTTGGTCAAAAAATGGATAAAGAAAATGTGGTACATTTACACAATGAAATACTACACAGCAGAAAAAATTAATGGCATCTTGAAATTTATGGGTAAATTAATAGATCTAGAAAACATCATATTGAGTGAGGTAACCCAGACCCAGAAAGACAAATATAATTTGTACTCACTCATAAGTGGCTTTTAGACATAAAGCAAAGAAAAAACAGTCTACTATTCACAATCCCAGATAATCTAGAAAACAAAGAGGACTGTAAGAGAGACATTCATGAATCTAAATAGAAAGGAGAAAAAGGCAAGCCCTACTGAGTAAATTGGGAGTGTAAGGGTCACGGAAGAGGGTAGAAGAAGGATAAGGAAGGGAGTGGAATGGAGAAAAATATATAGCTCAATAAAAACAATAAAGAAACCTAAAGAAAAGAAAAAAGGTTAAAAAAAGAATACTTTCTCTCTAGATAGTGGCAGAACATGCCTTTAATAAGCACTTTGAAGACAGATGTGGGAGGGAGGATCTCTGTGAGTTCAAGGCTAACCTGGTCTATAGAGCTAGTTCCAGGATATTCATGCTGATACAGAGTGAAATCCTATCTCAAAAAAAAAAAAAAAAAAAAAAAACAAAGTGAGAACAAAGCAAACAAAAATATCAATAGCTCTAGGATTAGTGTTAAGTAGCCATTCTTAAATTCTCCCTTCTAAATTCTTTTACAAACTTACATATACTTAATTAGCTTACAAAGTAGTAAGTTTCCATGTGACTTTTTCCATATACTGTTCATTTTGGCTAATGCCCCTTCTCTGTTCCTTCAGCTACTTAGCCTCCCATATACTTGCTTTAGCCTCTCCAACTCCATCTTTCTCCCTCCCAATATCATGACACCCATGTATATTTGCCCCTCCTCCACTAGGTATTCTGCCTTGGGACTTTCGTAGTCAACTTCTCAGATATTCCACGTTAAACACACAAATTTAAAGACTCAAAGTTTGGATCTACACATGAGAGAAAGCATACAGTATTTGTCTTTCTGGACATAGGTTACCATATTCAGCATATTTTTACAGTTCTATCAATTTTCTAAGAATTTCATTTGTCCTTACAGTTGAATAAATTCCATTGTGTACGTATGTGCACATTTTTATTGTCTGAGCTGATTCCAGTTCCTAAATATTGTGAATTGAGCATACCCCAATATGTGTATCCTTACTAACATTTGATTTCCTGTTTTCTTGATGAGAGTTATTCTGACTGAGGTGATGTGGAATAGCAATTGATTTGTGTTTTTTTTTTCAGATGACTTAAGGTGTTGAAAACTTTTTCACCAATTTATTAGTCATTTATGTGTCTTCCTTTGAGAATTATCCTTCAAGTTCATTTGCCCATTAATTGATTATATTTTTAGTGCTTATTTTTTAATTCTTCATGTAATCTTGATATTAATCTGTCAGGTAAGAGGACAAAATTTTTTTTCTTGATTCTATAGCCTGTCTCTTCACTCTGTTAAAATTGCATCCTTCGATGTGCAGAAACTTCAGTTTGATGAAATCCCATTTGCTCATACTTGCAGTTATGTCTTGAGCTATTAGAGTCAGTATTTAGAAAGTCCTGGCTTATGCCTATACCCTGGAGTACTTCCCTTCTTTTCCTCCAGTAGTTTTGCTGTTTCAGGTTAACACTGTATCTTTCATCTGTTTTGATTTGATTTTTTGTGCAAGATGAGAGACAGGCACCTAGTTTTCATCTTCTCGATGTGTTTATCACACAGCGCATGTTTGAGGTCACATCTAAAGACTTTTCACTTGCATAACTATGACAGAGTAGAATATAGCCAGGCTAGAAGAGATACATAGAGAGAGTAGGCAGAGCCAAGGAGAAGCCATGTAGCTGTTGAAGGAGAAGGATGCTGGAACTTTACTGGTAGGCTAAGCCTTTATACACAGTTCAATAGAAATGGGTTAATTTAAGATGTAAGAGCTAGTTAGCTAGGAATATGCTTGAGTCATTGGCCAAACAGTGCTGCAATTAATACAGTTTCTATGTGATTATTATTATGGGTCTAGGTGGTGGGGAAATAAGCAAGCGGTCACCTTTTACAGGAAGCATAGTTAGACAGAATCTTCAGAAGCATCTTTTCTTCCACTGACCCACTTCCTCCAGCTAGGGAGCACATCCTAAAGTTTCCACCACTCCCTAAGATAGTGCCACCAGCTGGGGCCCCAAGTGTTCAATACTTGACTCTGTAGACTGCACTTATATTAAAACCATATTGTATGATAGCTAACAGAACCTTAAGAGGCAGATAAACTTGCTTCTCAAATGGGAAAACTACTCCATCTTTTCACTGGCTGTAAGCAACAGTCTATAGCTTTTTTTTTTTTTTAACAAATTACCTTCAAAAACCCATGGAAATATTTTGATAGTTTTTGTTACTGTGTTAAAAGGAAGTAGGTTGGGATTCATTAATTTATTTATTTCATTTTTTAATTATTTTTATTGAACTCTACATTTTTTTTCTGCTCCCCTCCCTACCTCTCCTTTCCCCTTCAACCCTCTCCCAAGGTTCCCATGCTCCCAATTTACTCAGGAAATCATGTCTTTTTCTATTTCCCATGTAGATTAGTTAGATCTATGTACATCTCTCTTAGAGTCCTCATTGTTGTCTATTTATTTCATTTTTAACAGGATTTGAGCACTTCAGAAAGCTTGAGGCTCCCAGAAGCTTAGGGGCATGTCTACTTGGTGATTTCAAAACATGTAAGTAGAAGCCCTCTAGTGGAAGCTTCCAGAATCAGTCGTGATGACAGCAGTGAGAGATTTCTGAAAAAGGCATATTTAAGTATGGAATGCAGTTGAGGGCTTAAGAGCAAGCTGGACTGAATATCTTCATTACTAATACTTACCTGCTATATAGCTTATGCCATTACTTCTTGAAGTTTTCATCAGTTGACCAAAAAACAACCGTTATCGGTCTCTACAGATCTCAAATGGACCAAGGATGGTGTTCTCTCTTTGGCAAGTGTCTCATTTCCTTTTCATCTAAAGTCACCTCTGATCACTATGTTAGCTCACAATTGCTGGATGTCACAGTCTATTTTTGCTGTTGTTTTTCAAGACAGGGTTTCTCTGTGGAACAGTGCTGGCTGTCCTGGAGCTCACTTTGTAGAGAAGGATCATTGGATATTTTTAATTTCATGACTGAGAGTGAATCCTGACTGTGTTTCTTGGATTTTTGAGCCTGTTTTCACATTGGGGTGGGAGGTAAACCGCCAATGACTGTGATGAATGAAGAACTTGGAAGAGCCCACTTTCGGAGCAGTTTATTCAGAGGTCACTTGTGGAAAGAGATCTAATCTTCATGTTCAGAAGTCAGAAAGACTTTGGGTCCATTTACCTAACCTGATTTCAGCAGCTTTGAAACTTAGAGGTGTCGTCTCCATAGAAAAAAAATACCAGTAGGATAATTCTGTTAGACATGGTTATGCCACAGAAGCACTCCCATTTTGGTTAAATGGTGACAATTTTCTGAGACCACAAAAATTAGCATTCCTATCACTAAAGTTAGTTATTTTCCTAGATTCCTGCCCCAGCCACACCCCTGACCTCTGGTAATGGCTGGTCACAAAGTTGCTCTTTGACACCCTTCTCCTCTCCAAACCTCCATTTCTCCAACTACTGCTGGCTTATACACGGATAGTGAGCTCTCTGGTCTCTTGTTCTAGAGACCTCTCTTCCACAATCTTTTTCCTTGAATTGAACATGTTCTCTTGCTGAAGTTGCTCCTTTCCTTGTCTGTCTTTCCTTTAGCCAACCTGAAAACTGGGGTGCCTCTCCAAACATTTTCTCACAGCTCCTTGGCTTCTCACATTCCTTTTGTCTCAACTTTTTTTTCTTCCTCTCTGAAACTTCCACTTTACTCCATCTTGCAGTCAATTGGTTCAGCGTTTGGATGCCTCTTCCCTCATCTTTCAATACCCAGATCTTGAACTCTTTCCAAATAACCAAACAGCAGTCATTCCCCATCTCCTTGGTCTCACCTTCCCCCCGAACCACTCCCCATCCTTGCAGTCCTGAATATCTCTTCCACCCTTAGCATAAGCTTAGCTGACATCACATTCTCAATTCTCTATCTCCAATAGGCTTTCTCAGGCTATTTCAGATGCTACAGGTGAAACAGGCACCTAAATTACAACCTTCTAAATCAAAATAGACTCTCCTGCAGGTATGTTCTGGACTGAATTACTGCTGAGCAAAGAGCAGCAGTAGAAACTTGCCTGTGGGAAGAGTACCTGCTGCTATGTAAACCAATCCTGATTAGTCCAGGATGCAGCAAAGAAACGCAGGGACCCAGCTTGTAAACTCTGCTGATATTCTGCCCCTTGGGGACAGTGGCCTGACTGTCTCCTTTCCTGAGACCTCGTCACTTTCTTCTTCTTCTTGAGTTTTACATCTCATCTTCTCAGCTTCTTACCAGTTTGGATCACAGAGAACTCTCTTACATAGACTCCTTCCTTGAAGACACATTGACAACATCTTTCTCCAAATTTCTGATACCAGAGATCTTGCCAAGACTCTGTGCATCCACCCTGCCTTTGTCCAATAGGAAAGAGGCATGAAAGCACCTGTGTGCCTCCCTCTTTCTGCTATCCAATACAAACAAGTCAGGAGGGCTAGCCATGCCCAAGCCATCTTGTGAAGCTCCTCCCCTTTGGTTGGACAGTAATAACATTTGGTCAGAATCCACAGTAATTTGTACCCTGGAAGAAAAGGAACTCATTTTTCTAGCTTTCTATGTTTTCTGCCCTTGGAACTCACAGTCAGGGTCACCAGGCTTATTAATCACTTGGCATCATTTGACAGAATGCTCACTGGTTATTCCTAGTGAGAGTCTAGTAACTACAGACTAAAAATAGAAACTTTTCAGTTCCTGCCCTCTCCTCTCCCTTTGAGCCTGTAAGAAAGAGCTTCCCACTCTGCCATGCAGCCTTTCTCACTCCTCAAAGCCCCCTCCAAAAGTGCTATCCTTTTGTTCATCCTAGGTGCTGATCATATATCTTATGAAATCATATGAGAAATCTCTTGCCTAAAAAGACAATGTGTTGCAGTGTCCCCTCGAACCCCATACCTGAAACCTTACAATTCACCACTATGACCTTGTTCATATTGTGTGTACTGACTCCCCACATTGGTACTTAAGTGATACTGGGCAAGCTTTTGCCCTTTTTTGTGTGTAGTTCTCTTCCATACAATGAGGCTAATCTAATGATAGTACTTTCTTCTTAGGGTTCATATGGAATTAAAAAATTAAAATTCCTTAGCTCAATTTAGGGAAAGAAAACAAGTTGCTAAAAAAACAGTTATTGTGATGACTGGAAACAATGCATAGGAACATAGAATCTTTCAAATTACACTTCCGGGAGCCTATAGAGCTAACAAAATGACTCCGTTTTCTTATTATAATTGAAGATAGTAAGACCGGCTTAGATAAGCGAGCAATCTCAACTGGGACACATCAGTGGATTGTTTTACAAGAGTCAAAGTTAATTTCTTAGCGATCCCATATCATTATAAATTATTACATATAAAATATCTAAGTATTAGATTACAAAAATAATTTTGGAACAGACACGTTCATGTTTCAGAAGCGTACAAACACGTTCATCTGGAGGGTCTGGGTTGTCCTTTTCTTTTTCTGTACACATCTCAGCCCTCACCAGCACTTCCCTTTCCCATAACCACTCTGGTTGAAACTAAGCCTCTGCTGTTTCAGTCCCAGATAATGTTTTGGCATAAGCAGAATCCTATGCTTTACTCTTTCTATTTTAGGTCATGACTCATGTCTGCCTGTTCCTTAAAATTATTCTCTCATGGTTAGATTTCCTGTGAACTTGGTTTGTCTAAACGGATGGTGGCTTTCTGCTCTCTTGAAGGACAGTGTCTTATTATCCTGAAGAATTAAAATCACTCAGTTCCATCTAGAGAAATCAAAGCCATGGTGAGAAGACTAGTCTGGTGGGATGATGAAGTTCTCTGGGTAGCCAAGGGCAAGACACTATCTCTGAAGCCCATTTGCTCAGCTATAAGAAGAAAACAGCCTTCATTACTACACACATGGGAAGAATTCTACAGACTCTCCTAGTTTACAGAAAATTCTCAACATTGTGAGGTTCAGGCTCTCATGCCAGGAAAGGTAGGGTAGTGATGTGGGCGTCCCCTATGTGTGCTGTGATTACCATTAATGAATAAAGAAACTGCTTTGGACCTATAGCAATTTGGCTATAGGTAGCCAGGGAAAGCTAGGCTGAATGCTGGGAGAAAGAAGGGCGGAGTCAGAGAGACACCATGGAGCAGTAGCCAGAGTCAGACATGCCAAAACTTTGTCTGTAAGCTACTGCCATGTGGCGATACACAGATTAATGGAGATGGGTTAAATTAATATGTAAGAGTTAGCCAATAAGAAACTAGAGCTAATGGGCCAAGCAGCGATTTAATTAATACAGTTTCTATGTGGTTATTTTAGGTCTAAGCTAACAGGGCAGCTGGGAACTAACAAGCAGCCTCCCACTACAGGGTAGGGGTCACAGGAGGCTGAGGCTGGGAGGCTGAAGAGGCTGCAAGGAGCCATGGGCAAATGAGACATACTTTATTCCTTCCGAGTGAAGGCCATGAGGGAGGATGATAACTGGCAAATACCCAGGCACATACAGGCTGTACACAGGTGGACATAGGCACACATGTAGACCAGCCCATAGGCCACATGGAGATTGACACATAAGCTACAAACAGGTACACAGATGGAGGCTAATAAAGACTCAGGCTAAGATCTCTGACCTCAAGGCTGTATTTATATTAAAACCCATGTAAAAGGGGCATTCTACAGAAATAATTATGTAACAATTACATCAGTGCTTTTGGGTTCCCCAGACATCTAGTGTCAGTTTTGTGCTGACTCAGCCCTTTGAGTAATGTCCAGCCTCAGCCATCTTGGCCCATGCTACCATATTGTCTGAACACAAATTAACCTATTTAGCCCTCTGTTCCCTACAAACATATGTTGGCTATAATTATTGGGATTCTAATTATGCTTCTAATTATTGTAATTGGTCAAGGTCGGAGACACTGCATTGCACTAACATAATGCATACACAGAGAGCATCCCAGTCCTCGCTCAGCTGCAACGTAAGCAGAAAGTCGTAGATGCCAGCACTGCAGAATCTGTTGCATAGGGAAGCAATGGAGGGAGTGATGCGGTGTTAATAGTACCCCTCCTGGGGCTTTGCACCAGCTCTGTCTTGGCTGCTCACAGGAAGACAATGATGACTGTGATGATGACAATGGGGTTGACAGCTGACACTTACTGAATATGTATTCCAAGTCAGAAGTGGACCTGCTCAATTATCTTACCCCCTTTCCCCTATCAATCTTGTGAGATGTGGGTCAGAATTACCCTTGTTGAGGTTTCCCCCAAATACCTCAAGATAGAAGATCAGGTCAAGGGAGTTTATAATACGCAGGAGATTAGGGAATGATCCAGAGGAAGGAAGACGGGAAGGGTGAGGAGTGAGTATTGGTCTGAGAACTGAGACTAAGCAGCACGCATTTTCCAACAGGGTATTGGATAGTAGGCTATCAACCACTGGATGTTAAAGAATCATGTATGGTAAGCAAGTTCACCCCTGCAGTGCATAAACCCATGTATTCTAGTTACTGAGTCTATTCCACGTGGTTGGCAGCGAGCAGGATGGGAAGAGTTTGTGAAAGCATGGAATCATTATCTTGAGAGATTTGATGAGCTAGACAGTGAATTTGACATAACCTAGAGCAGAGATTAAAGAAAACCTAGGCCAGGAGTCTAGGTCAATGAATAATAAAGAATGTTGGAATAACAAACAAGGTAAAATGCAGACCCGTTGATGTTATGTGCTGTGCAGAGAGAGTGCCCTTCATGACGCCCTTTGCTTTGTGCACATGTCAAAACTTTTAATGATAATCTAAAAGCCATGCAATTCAGGCTCAGTGGGTGAGACTGACCTCAGCTGTGGAATGTCCATGTATTAAAGAAAGTGAGTGTTTTGTGGACCAGGGCTGCTCAGTGGGTGTGAAAAATCTCAAGTTTGTGTTCAAAAGCCCCACGTGGTTAACTGTCTTCTCTCAGAACAGTACAGTTCTAAAATTAGCAGAGGACTGGAAGCAGGGGGACTTTGGTGTTTGTGTGACTCTGAAGGTATATGACTGAAGAAAATCAGGGAAGGTCCTCAGAAAATATAGATCTGCTCCGAGAGCTCAACATTATACCATTGTAACTTTAGCCCTTTGGGGAAGAATAAAGCTCTCAGTTGAAAAAGTCATGAAGTCTGTAAAAGTTAAGTTTTTTCTTTTAATACCATGAGTTAATGTCTCTTATAACTCATTCATTCAATAGTTATAAAAGAATGGCCATGTACTAAGTGCTACATGAGAAAAGGAATACAGAAATACCTGCTAACAATAACATTTCATATATGGTTGGCACTGCACTAAAAAGGCTTTGCATGTTCATTTAAATATTAACTATTTGGGAATAAGCATATAAGAACCAATTCAAAGGTGTCATGGTCAAGGAGGAGAAACACACAGCTAACGAAACAAGAGAATGAAGTCTAGGCGAGGCCAGCACAGAGTTATTGGCCTAGATACTAGAGAAGCTCATTCAAGGGGCATCTCTTCTAGTCTGCAGTCTGAGAAAGTGAGTGGTCCTTCCCAGGGAGACCAGGACAGAGGTGAATCCGCATGATGAGCATAGGAAAGAAGAAGGTACAGAAGGAGAAGACAAATAACAAGAAGGAAGTCTGAAAAGATCTCATACTTTTAACTACCTAAAAATACCTGTAACGCATTCTCTCTCTCTCTCTCTCTCTCTCTCTCTCTCTCTCTCTCTCTCTCACACACACACACACACACACACACATTTCCTCATCTGGGCTGACAATGTCCCCCCATGAGCCACACGCTATCTAACAAAAACTCTAACTCTAGGCATGAATAACCCTCTTTGGAGTTGTTTGTCAGGGTTGTCCAAGAGACTACCAAAATATTAAAGGTTATTGTTTTGTCATTGGTTGCTCCCAGAGGAGGAAGGTAAGTCCTTATTGCTGAAGACAGTGCGCACTTCAGACACATGACCTAGAGGAACTGAGAGTATATTTTTTTAAATGTGGGGGAAGAGAGACATGAAGTACAAACATGGCAAGATAAAGTCACCCATCTGTGAGTGGCTTTGCTGATGTTACAAACTTGTCCCTGCCTATGAGAGTCCTTTACCATGAACTAGGTCACCCTCAGCTTTTCTCGGCCCCTTTCATGTTCTTGTTGACCTCAATGGTAATCATGTCCTCCAATGATAAAGGAGGGGACTATGGTCTGGAAAGTTCTCTTCAGAGTCGCCAGACAAAGCTAATGACATGGTGTTTCATGATCATCACGAAGATATTAGGAGCAGTCTCTGAGTATGTGCATTCCTGCTATTGCACAGTGTAAATAAGCTCTGTTAATAAAGTGGAGCATGAATTCTAATTGGTTTTAATAATAAAAACCTCTAGTCAGATATAGGAGTAAATGCTGGAAGATCAGAGAAATAGAGCAGTCAGCCCCTAGTTCTTACCTTTACAAAATCCTCAGACTAAATGTTGTATCCTGTCTCTACCAGTCCTCAGACTGAATGAGCTGAGCTCTTGTCTCCTCCCGCCTTATAGTCCTCTCTCTTGTCAAGCCATATTCATTCCTGTCTCCACCTTCTTAGTGCTGGGATTAAAGGCGTGAGCCTTCACAACCTGTTTTTTTTTTCTCTTTTAGATTGTATCAATCTTTTTTTTAATATAATTTTTTTATTGAGAATAGGAAAAAAAAGTTTCCGCCTCCTCCCAGCCTCCCATTTCCCTCCCCCTCCCCCCACCCTTCTCCCCCTCCCCCTACTCCTCTCCCCCTCCCTCTCCAATCCAAAGAGCAGTCATGGTTCCCTGCCCTGTGGAAAGTCCAAGGACCTCCCCTCTCCGTCCATGTCTAGGAAGGTGAACATTCAAACTGGCTAGGCTCCCACCAAGCCGGATCATGAAGTAGGATCAAAACCCCTTGCCATTGACCTTGGCTTCTCATCAGTCCTTATTGTTCGCCATGATCAGAGAGTCTGGTTTTATCCCATGCTTTTTCAGTCACAGTCCAGCTGGCCTTGGTGAGCTCACAATAGATCAGCCCCACTGTCTCAGTGGGTGGGTGCACCCCCCGTGGTCCTGACATCCTTGCTCGTGTTCTCCCTCCATCTGCTCCTCATTGGGACCTTGGGAGCTCAGTCCAGTGCTCCAGTGTGGGTCTCTGTCTCTATCTCCATCCATCACCAGATGAAGGTTCTATGGTGATATGAAAGATATTCGTCAGTATTGCTATAGGATAGGGTCATTTCAGTTGGATAGGGGAGCAGGGAAGCACATATCTTAGTTAAGGGAGCCACCTTAGTGTTGGCAAGAGACTTGAACCTAGAGTGGCTCCCAGGAGCCCAAGGCGATGTCCCCAGTTAGTCCCTTGGGAATCTGAGGATAGATTGTATCAATCTTGTGTAGCCCAGGATGGCCTTGAACTCACAGAGATCCACAGAGACAGAGATCTGTCTGTGGTGGGATAAAGGTGTGCCTGGCCTCTATGGCTAACTAGTGTGGTTAGCTCCATACTCAGATTTTCAGGCAAGCTTTGTTTGTTACAACACAAGCAAAATCTCACCACGGTAAAGATACCATGTTCCTGGAACTCCAGAGACAGAGCATACCCAACCAAACTCTAACCAGGCAAAACCACCTACAGACACTACCCTAAATGATTAGACGGACAACTCACCCCAGGAAAATACAACGGGACATGGGTCATTGGTTTTCTAAAGACACCGAGAGGAGCCCCCATCCTGCCAAAAACCTTTTCAAAAAACATTTAATCTTGCAGACTCATTTCTCAACAAGTCTATCTTGCTCTGCACAGTGGTCTGATTTGCATTGGATAATGGAAAATATAACACTCTACAGGGTGTTGCGTGTGTGCATGTGTGAGCGCCTAGTTTTGCAACAGTTCCAACATTTTACAGAGCAGGGACTTGTGTCTCAAAACATTTCCCTTGCTCAACTATCTCTAACAACCACAACATAAGACAACCATTTCTGGGAGATTGAGCTAAGATATACATGGCCACTCATCACGTCATCCTACAGCTACAGAGCAAGTGTTCCTTCTGATTAATCTGTGGGTTTCAGGATCCATCACCCCTTCATCTTATCAAGCTCCACATGATGCTGATACAGACACGACTGGAACATCATCCCCATCTACAGCTTTTTTTTTCACGCAATGTTTATCCTCTCCCTCTCCAAAACAGACCATGATCTTCACAAAATGAAGACTTTGCTCTTTTCTTTTTAACTGTAAATGTAGCTCCTAGTAAAAGGGCTATTATTGCTAGATAAATATGTGTTTCATGACATTGCTGAAAAATAGTGATTGATGAGAATACTCCACTGGTAAAGAAATTTCCATGTAGGCATGTGAAACTGAGAACTAGCCTTCCGTCACTCTTGTAAAAATGCAGATTTGGTGGTATGTGTTTATGCTCTCATTGCTGGGGAGGCAGAGACATCCAGATACCTGTAGCTCGGTGGCCATCCAATCTAACCAAATAGGCAAGCTCCAGGTTCAGAAGGAGACACTTTTTAAAAGGTAGCAAATGAGGGAGGGAGGGACACTATCTGTGAATGGTTGACCTCCACCTGTATGCACAACCCACGCCATCATACATACATGGACATGAGATCGTACATACAATGAACAAACAAATAAATGGAACACTTCCACAATAATTATTAATCTCAGGCAAACTGATCAACAGAAAGTCCTGGAGGTCCATGCAAAGTGTCTTTCCTCAAAACTTGGTTATGAAAGGAATTGTAAAACAGCATAAAGTCAAAGTGGAAACAGCAGTGCATTTAAAATAAAGACTGAATATAAATATGTAATAGACGCTAGCAGGCTCCACATAAATGTTTTATGAACTATTCACATTGAAGAATATGAACTTAACTTGAACTGATAATGGTTCAGATTGATGCCATTAGGGCTTTGCAAATAATGCATTTCCCAACTAAATAATGCAATTAACCTTCCTGTTGTATCGAATAGCTCCTTGGTACCAGGCTAGGTCCTGTCCTAGGGAAGATTAATTTGTCTGTAGTTATCTCTGCATATCTTCAAGGCCTGGTTGTCCTGTATTGACATTTCAAAAGAAAACAGACTTGGATTCTGATCCAAAGCAAACAGCTCTCCTGGAATGAATCATCTGCCTTTGCAAAGTCATCTGGTGAAGATGATCGTCCTTCAGAACAGTAGATATGGAAAGCTGCTATGTGAATTCCCCTTGACGCCCATGATGTCACACTGAAACTCATTTCTTTAGGCCTCAAAATGCCCCTTTTCTCTTTTGAGTATTTCTTTGTAAATCTGGGAGGACCAAAATACCCTAAGCCACCTACCAATCACATATTTCAAAATTGGGTCAATGTTATGAATTAGGAAAGCAAGAGTGTATGTGATGACGGAGTTGAGGGGCTGTGACCTCTGCCACCTGATTTCTTGCAAATAGAAACTTAATGCTTGTTGTTTAGAAGGGTGACCATCCAGCTGGTTGGTGGGTAGAAGTGGCTAGGGGAAAAGAGAGGGGAGGATGGTGCGGGAGTGGTGTTATTTGAAACTAATTCTATATTAACAAAATATAACATTCTCTGTATATATCTGGGAGTGAGGTTAGAGTCTTGGTGGAAATCATAAGGGAAGAATCACTAAAGCCCCCCCTCACCCTCAAAGTGACACCTTGTGTCTTAAATCTCATGCTTGAATCCGCATGAATCTGAGCTCAGTAGGGTTGAAGAAATTGCTTTCTCTAAGAGAAAAAGATAATCCTAGTTTCTATGAGGCTTGTTCTTGAGGTGACAGTAATGATGCAGACCAAGTTGATAAGGTGACATCTGGGTACCATCTTAAACAAGTGAGACAATGAGTTTCAGGACAAGACTAAGAGGCTTTTAGGCAGGCGGAGGTTAACTGTTGAGGCAGGGGTCATGCCATCCAGGGTGGAAAGAATGCTATGAAGAATGGACAGTCATGAGAATCAAAGAACAGAAAGGCAGAGGATAGACCCACAATGAGAACACAATTGGATAAGCAAGCGGAGCAGAGAGAAGGCTCTGAGGACAATGACCAAGGGATTTAAGCACTCTGATGAAAAAAAAAACTGTACATAAAATACTTATTAATGTAAATTAAACATTTACATATAGAAATTAAATTTATGAATGAAACTTGTTCCAATTTAGAAACAATCAAATCAAGGCATTTTCCTGACTGATGCTATGAGGTTACTAGGAACAAGAGCAGAAGTAAGAAGAAAAGTTAGAAAGCCTTTGGCTCCGACGAAGTTCAACAGTGACTGTCCAGCCCAACTAACAGTGTCTGTACACCAGAGACTCAGAGATGAATGGAAGCTGTGCTTTACCCAGGACTCTGGGGACTCAAAACCTTCCCAACTCAATGGTCACAGAAATACGGACAGAAAAGACCTGACACAAGAGCGTCTTTATGGCCTAAGAAGTCGCCTTGGTGTTGCAGGCTAGAAAGGGGGTGGGAGGGAGAAACAGCTGAACAGCAAACACAAAGCCCTTCTGATCTATCTTTTAAGGAAGGCCCTCAAAGTCCCAGGTGACTACACTGAGCTACAAGAAATCTTAGGAAACATCACCTACATTCTGGGGGACCAGATATCCCAAAGAAAACTTACTTTCATATGGAAGAAAAAAATTACGAGGTTGGGAGGGAAGAGTAGTCTGGACCATGAGATACTATTGTATTAATTGAGCCAAGAGACCATGCTGATGACGGTGGTGAGAGGTAGTCAGATTCTGGACATAGCATGAGACAATCAAACCAGAAGTTTCTGAAGCGCTGGCTGTAAGGCTTTAGAAAAGGAGGATAGTTAAGTCTAATAGATGTTGGCACTTAAGTGATTATAATGAGTCACATGTATTGAGCTGGCTTGAGGGGAAAGATAATCAGTGGTTTGATATTTTAGCATGCCAATTTTGAAATAACTACTAGACATATAAGCGGGGATGTTAAGAAGGTAGTTGGCTAGGCAAGCCTGAAGTTAACAGAGATGTCTGGCTTAGAAGTAGAAACTTGAGGTCCATCTGTACAGACATTTGTAAAGCACTATGATCTTTGACAAAAATCTAGAAAATGAGTTTGGCTTGCAAGTACAAAAACGAAGGACAAGGGCAGGAGCACACCAACATTTTAAAGGTCACTTTACCACAAAAAGGAATGGTTAGTAAAAAGGGCACAAAAGCAAGAAATAAGGGTCTGTAGAAGACCAGATAATAAAATATCATAGGGCAAAAATGCATAATAGACTATATAAAATGATGGTGATATGATGAATGAGGAGGGAATAAATAATTGGCTATCTGTATTTGATAATGTGAAGAACATGATGATCTTGAGACACATTGCTCCAAGAAAATCTCAATGAGGAAAAACTGCCTGGGTTGGACTCAAAACAGATTAAGATTAGAGGAAAGAAGATATAGGAATATGAAGAGTTACATTCAGAAATATAGTTTAAAAACCTAGCAAATAGGATGGAAGTTGGTAGCTAATGTGTACTCAACTTTTTTCCCCTCATATTTTTAACCAAGGTATGCTGCAAGATGTTCTGTGCTATGATGAGAAAGCCCCAGGATGGAGAGAAATTGTGCTGATGTAGGGGAGAGAGAGGACAGAGCAATCCGAGTATGAGGCTTAAGTCCATGTGAGGAAATGGTGCCCAGTGCACATATGGAGGTGTTGGCCTTAGAAAGGAGCACAGACAATTCACACAGGAGGGAAGGCAAATTACACAGGAACAGGTGCAGGTGGGCAGTCCAGGAGGTAGGGAAAGCTAATGGAAATTCTCCCTGGCTTGTGTCTATTTTCTTACTGAAGTAGAATTTAAAGTCATCCTCAGAGAGTGAGGAGGAAGAGGCGGAGGGAGGAACTGGAGGCGTCTGGAGAGAAGAGAAAGGATGAGATCGCTGTGGGAGGGATTGGATGAATGGATGCACTTCGAAACTGCAGTGTGGTGGCTGGGGTTGTACTATGATCTTTTTTTATTCCAGCAGTCATGAATTGAAAGTGGAAGCTAGCCACAGGAGTCTGCGAGTGTGGGAGGAAGCAGAATTGGATGAAACCAGAGCTGGAGTTTTGACAGGGGAGTATAATCAAGGGCACAGGAGCAGAGAGAGAAGAAAGAAGGAAGGAGTGGAAAATAAAGATGAAGACTGTGTTTGTTAAAGATAATCACAAGAAGGAAATCTGTAATCTAAATTGGCCAACAGATGTGCTATAAAGACACTGTAGAGATCTTAGATTCTGTACATCAGCTCTGTCTGGTCTTCACTGAAAAGGTTAGCCTCTTCTACAAAAATAAACGTTGCTACTTATTAATGTGATATATTAGACTATGCAAAGCTGGAGTTAAAAATCTCCAACTTCAGAGAAGTCATTATGAGAGTATCTGGGCTCATGGAAACTCTTCCCTCCCCCATGGTTATTTAAGGGCTCAAGTAATGATGATGCTTCAACATCCAGCATCTATAGGATTCCATGCTTAACAACTTCAGCTAGCCAGAAAGAAGAAAGGCCATATTGGAACAAGCATGAGAGGCTTTCATGGGCCAAGGGTAAAATAGCATGTGATACTATTCCATTGAAAAAAAAAAACTTAGTTTTTTTCCATACATGGAAAGCTAAGAACTAAAGGCCATGACTCTGAAGCAAAAGAAAATGGATTTTTGGTTGAGAGCTAGCATTTCACAGAAGGTTCCTGCGACCATCATTCTCTACCTCAAATATTCAAAAATTCCTCAGGGAAGAAAAATCGAGTCCCTCTTCTTCATTATTTCACTGATCTCAAAATCTTGGATCTTCATATGGTACTCAGACCTTTTTTTTTCAACTTTTAAACAGGGTTGAGATTGATACACTATGGGGACTTTTGAGGTTGGACTGAATGCTTTTTGCATTACGAGATGGCTATAAGCCTATATGGGGCACGGAGTAGAATGTGGTGATTTGAATGGAAATAGTCCCCATATCCTTGTAGGGAATGGTGCTGTTGGGGGTGGTGTGGCCTTGTTAGAGGATGTGTGTCACGGAGGGTGCACTTTGGGGTTTCAGAAGCCCAAGCCAGGCCCAGATTCTCTCTCTCTCTCTCTCTCTCTCTCTCTCTCTCTCTCTCTCTCTCTCTCTCTCTCTCCTTGCTACCTTTGGATCTGAATGTAGAACTATCATCTACCTCTCCAGTATCTGTCTGCCTGTATGCTGCCATGCTAACTGCCAGGATGATAATGGACTAAACCTTTCAACTGTAAGCAGCTTCAATTAAGTGTTTTCCTTTCTTTAAGAGTGACTGTGGTCATAGTGTCTCTCCACATCAATAGAAACCCTAACTAAGACAACACAGGTCTAAATGTTATTCTACAAAGTATAACATTGTTGCACTAAAAATGAGTTCTTAGGTTCTGTCCAATAAAGAAATAGACAAGGTACCACAGCAGACTCTGAAAACAGTCCCTAGTCTACAGCAATGGTGGAAATGTGTTGATGAGGTGTGCTGGTTAGTTTTTATGAACTTGATACAGACTAGAAATACATGAGAAAAGAGAATCTCAATTGAAGAATTGCTTCCATCAGATTGGTTTGTAGCAACGTCTCTGAGGCATTTTCTTAATTTCTAACAATATAGGAGGTCCTACCCCACTGTGGGTGGTGACATTCCTAGGCAGGTGGGCCTGGCCTGGATAAGAAAGAATTGAGTGATCCAGGGGGAGCAAGCCAATAAGCAGCACCGCCCCCCCCCCCCCCCCCCCCCCCCCCCCCCCCCCCCCGCCATGGTCTGTGTTTCATGTCCTGCCCTCTGGTTCCTGTATTGAGTTCCTTCTGCTTTGGTTTTCCTGGATGATGGGCTGTTAATCTGTAAACCAAATAGATCATTTCCTCCTCCAAGTTCTTTTTGGCCAGAGTTTTAGCTCTACAAGGCAGAAGCAAAACAGGAAAGGGGGTATTGATTGGAAAGAACACAAAACCCTAGAGCTATGGTTTTCAATCTTCTAAATGCTGTGACCTTTTAACACAGTTCTTCATTTTGTGGTAACCCCAACCATAGGATTATTTTTGCTGCTACTTTAAAATGTAATTTTGATATAGCTATGAACCATAATTATCTGTGCTTTCCTATGGTCCTAGGCAACCCCTGTGAAAGGGCTGCTCCACCCCCACCCCCAAAGGGGTGCTGACACCAGGTTGAGGGCCATTGCTCTATGGTCACGTGAGAAGTAGATTGGGGCGCATGTTATAAGGGGTTGGCATTTTTCAGAACCTGCTTTCTCTTGTATGAGGGCGATTTTCATAGTCAATCTTGTGGTTTCTTAGACATTCTAGTTTTCTTAAAAAAACTTCCCCAGCTTTGACCTACTTCTCCCCACCTCACACTCTGCTCAACCTTTTATTGCCAGTGTTTCCTTCATCTCACTCAGCATCGCAGACTCCCCACTGACGTGCTGAGACAGACTTTGACAAAAGCCATGGCCTTGATCTAATCTGTAGCACAGGACTGGAGTTCCTTTTACCTTTGGCCTAAAAATCTTTAGTTATTTGAGATACAGAATTCACTAGTTTCTTCAGCTCTGATATGACTTGAAGTTTTATATTTGTTTTTATTTTGTTGCCCCCCCCCCACCTTGTGATTTTTAACAAATTCAAATGAAAATCTAGCTAGTTCCTACCTGAGTCCATCTCTTTCATGCAATATTTACCTAAAAGTAACAAATAAGAGCCCACATACTTTAACGTGGGAGTTTTGGGTATGTATTCAGAGTTAGCAGAGAAGGTGTGTGAGTGTGTGCACGATGGTGATTAGGAACAACGCTACGCAAGGATACTTCAAACATCAGTGATTTAAATAAAAATACATTTTTTTTTTCTGGCAAAGACTGTTCCCGGGTCATCTGGTATAGTGTCTCAGTTTTTCACAAACTCAGGCCTGACCTTGAATTGGCATTTGTTTCCATAGGTTATCATCCAAGCCAGTCCCAGAGAGGAAGACACTAGAGGAAGCTGGATGGAAGGCGTTAATAATGTGTCCTGAAAATGGATCATAATCTTTCCGCTCATTGGTGGAAACTTAATCACCTGCAAGGGGCAGCAGGGAAATGTATTCCCCACAGGTCCAGGGTGAGAAAAGGCAGGTTGTGGCCAGCTTGCGAGGCTTCTATCCCAGAGAACACAAAAGAATAACAACAAAGGGCTTTGGTATCAGTATCACCTCTGAAGTGTCATATGAGAAGTCTAGATGAGATCATAAGATTCTTTTAAAGGACAACGATGGTGTTAGTTATAATAAGCATGTGATAGAGGACTTTAGAATTTGACCTGATTTCTCATAGAGAAATATAGATAGGAAGGACCATCTTTTGAGGATTATTAGAGTTTTTCATTTCTAAATGTTGAGGTTTCCTCTATTCTGGAGTTTTGATTTGCACAAGATTTGAGGGGGAAAATCATTTATAGCAGAGAAACAATGTGAAAATAGACCCAGTGCACCATACATATTTCAGAATTAGAAAAGACAATGCTTTCTGATGTAAAGGTAGTCTTTACCTAAATATTCATTCAAACATGTGATTTTCATACATTATTGGGCTCAAATGATCATATCTCCTACACACTGTTGTGCACATGTAATAAGTCAAACTTGGGATAAATAATCAGCCATCTTTATCTGGTAACATGAAGATCTTTGGGGATCTTGATACATGCTGTTTCAGTGGAACCTCAAGGAGAAAACCCTGTTGAGGTAGACTCAAGAAAGAGTAAGATGAGAGGAACTCTTTTTTTTCGGTAAGTTGTCTTGGTTATGGTGTTCTATCACAGCAACAGTGAGTGACAAACCCAAGCTCCTAATGTACTTAAGGAGTAAACACAGTCAGATAATCCTTCCTGAGATTGCATCTTCCCATCTTTTTGAGTCACTAGGAGGAAATGATCTGTCCCTGTGCTGGAAAGAAGACTGATATTTATTCCTGTTCTAGAGTGATTGGCATTGGAACTACCCATTCCTTACACTGAAAACTTGCACTTCCATTCAAAAGGTGTAATCTAGATTCAAGGTCCAGAAAAAAGGTCACAACAGTTCTTTTCCTCCCTCTAATCTCACTTTTTCTTGAGTCCACATGAGTTATTCCAGAGTCCAACATCCCGGCATAGCAGCAAGTGGCGGGTATGGCAGCTAGAGCAGGAAGCTGAGAGGTCACACATCCAATAGCAAGCAAGAAGCAGGAACTGAAACAGAGGTCATGAAGGAAAGCTGCTTACTCTCTGTGGCTTGTTCCCAGCCACATTTCTAATGTAATCCAAACCCATCTGCCTGGGGTTGTGCCACCCATAATGGACTGGATCTCCTACATCAATCAGAAATCAAGAAAAGGCCCTACATTGAAGGGCATCTAGGTTGTTTCCAGGTTCTGGCTATTACAAATAATACTGCTATGAACATAGTTGAACAAATGCTTTTGTCATATGATAGGGCATCTCTTGGGTATATTCCCAAGAGTGGTATTGCTGGGTCCATGGGTAGGTTGATCCCAAATTTCCTGAGAAACCGAAACACTGATTTCCAAAGTGGTTGCACAAGATTGCATTCCCACCAGCAGTGGATGAGGGTACCCCTTCCTCCACAGCCTCTCCAGCAAAGGCTATCATCAGTGTTTTTGATTTTAGCCATTCTGACAGGTGTAAGATGATATCTCAAAGTTGTAGCACAAATCTTAGTTAAGGGAGCCACCTTAGGGTTGTCAAGAGACTTGAACCTAGAGTGGCTCCCAGGAGCCCAAGGCGATGTCCCCAGTTAGTCCCTTGGGAAGCTGAGGATAGGAAACCTGAAATGACCCTATCCTATAGCAATACTGATGAATATCTTCCATATCACCATAGAACCTTCATCTGGTGATGGATGGAGATAGAGACAGAGACCCACACTGGAGCACTGGACTGAGCTCCCAAGGTCCCAATGAGGAGTGGATGGAGGGAGAACATGAGCAAGGATGTCAGGACCACGAGGGGTGCACCCGCCCACTGAGACAGTGGGGCTGATCTATTGGGAGCTCACCAAGGCCAGCTGGACTGTGACTGAAAAAGCATGGGATAAAACCGGACTCTTTGATCATGGCGAACAATGAGGGCTGAAGAGAAGCCAAGGACAATGGCACGGGGTTTTGATCCTACTTCATGTTCCGGCTTGGTGGGAGCCTAGCCAGTTTGAATGTTCACCTTCCTAGACATGGACGAGGGGGGGAGGACCTTGGACTTTCCACAAGGCAGGGAACCCTGACTGCTCTTTGGACTGGAGAGGGAGGGGGAGAGGAGGGGGGAGAGGGGAAGAAGGGTGGGAGGAGGGGGAGGGAAATGGGAGGCTGGGAGGAGGCGGAAACTTTTTTTCCTTTTCTCAATTAAAAAAAAGAAAAAAAAAGAAAAGGCCCTACATATATGCCAAACAAGCCAACCAAATGAAGGCAATTTCTCAGTTGAGATTCCTTCTTTCCAGGTGACTCCAGGTTTACGTTCTGTTGACAGTAGAATCTAACTATGACACATGAACAGCTAGAATTATTGCAAACTCTCAGATACAAATATATTTAATTGCCTTAGTTTGGTCATAGGAAGCATCCCCAGATTGAGTCATTTTCACATGATGCTTTAGTTATGACAAAAACATCCTAGAATCATCTCGTGTGTTTCTTGTCTTTGTACAAAAATTAGTCGTATCTCTGAAAAGCCTTCATATCACACAATATTCTGGGTGCTACTGATGTCTGTTATTAGTTTTATGTTTATAGTTCCAAAGCTTTCAGTGGACATATAGAGAACCAACCTAGAAATATCTCTACTATATAGATTGTGATCTTGAAATAAGGGCTATTTGAATATCAACAAGCACATTCATGCTTATACATAGATATAAATTTGAATGATTAAACACATCCAATTTACCTTCAAGGCAATTGTTTCACTTAAACCTTCTCTAGTTTAATTACCTTCTTCCTCCTCCTCCTCCTCCTCCTCCTCCTCCTCCTCCTCCTCTTCTTCTTCTTCTTCCTCTTCCTCTTCCTCTTCCTCCTCCTCCTCCTCCTCTTCATTCTCCTCCTCCTCCTATTCCTTCTTCTTTTTCCTCTTCTTCTTCCGTACTAAAGATTATGATTCTCAAGATGGTGGCAGATCATAGAACAAATCATGGATACTTACTACTATATCCTCTGTTACCTACACCGTGGTTGCCTCAGAATACTTCTACCAATATCTATTACCCCATTGGACTACTGGGAATATTGATTAAGTCTGTGGTGGTTTCGATGGGAACTTCTCTCAGGGTCTCAGATGTTAGGATATTTGGTCCCCAGTTGATGATGCAGTTTGAACAGGTTTACAAAGTATGGACTTGCTAGTAGAAGTATGTTACTGTGTATGGGGTCATGCTTTGAGAGTTTAAAGACTTCACAAGTTCTAGTTCACTCTCTCTCTCCTTTGTACATGGCTCACGTCACCTGGCTCTTGGCTTCCTATTTTTAAGAAAGGGTGTGTTGATTATTACTGGGGACAATGAGGAAAACTGTGACATTTATAAAAAGTAAACTCTTTCAAACTCCAGAAAAAAAGGTGTTTTCCAAGATGTAGATGGCAGAGGGAAAGCAACTGACCAAACATTAAGTCAGGGACATCTAGCAAGATGCTGGAGAAACTGATCAGGCACAGAATACTACAGCCTGAGTTGTCATAGCTGAGTGTATGGGCATCAAAACTAGATACTGAAATCAAGGACTCAAGCTCCACAAAATCCTCAGACCCTGGACCCTTCATTATTTTCTCAGCACTGTGCAGCTCCGGATTTTTTTGTGATCACTGGAGAAAGAGAAGGTGCATTAAGATTCATAGAATGAAACTAGGAACATGGTGACCTTGGGGCAGGGTTGAAAAGGGGAGGGAGAGACAGGGAGGGGAGCAGAGAAAAATGCAGAGCTCAATAAAAATCAATTAAAAAAAAAAGATTCACAGAATGGGAAGACTTTTTTTTTTTTAAAGAAAGCTATGTACTTTTTAGAAATTGTCCCCTGAGAACCCTAGCAACAGGAACCCCGAAGTTCTAAGAAAGGCCCTTTTTGCAGGTTCTGAGTTCTCTAAGATTATTATTATTATTATTTAGGACTGGAATTCAGGGCCCCAGATTCTACTCTATGGCTACACCCACTACAAACTTCTATTTCAACACAGGACACTCAAAGCTCAATCAACAACAAGCATGCTGGCTTCTAACTTCCTGCTGTTAAATGCCAAATGCTTCTCAGTTTGCCTCCAGTCTATGGAGTCACTCTCATGACTGTACCATAGGAGAAGTGCAGCGGCAGGAATCCTTAGCCACTAAGCTCCCTACTGCCCCATGATTATTATCCCAACTCTCAACAGGGACGTGAGTCTCCAGAGACAAAGTACACTCTGGAAGAGGGATGGCTTCTCATTAACACTGATCTTGGGACATACCTACAGATTGTCTGATGCCTCTGGGCAGCCACAAAAACTGGCTTTATTGTTAACTTTTAACCCTTTTCCATTTTGTGTGTGTGTGTGTGTGTGTGAGTGTGCACGCGTGCAAGTAGACACCAGAGATTGATGTCAGTAACTATCTCCATTCATGTTTCTGAGAACATAATTCAAGGAAGCAGTCACATCTACATAACTGTTCTCACTGGGCAGTTTGCTCTTGGGGATTCTCTGCCTCCACCTTCTGAGGCTGAAATTACAGGTGAGCCACTCTGCCCATCTAATTAATATCTATGTGGATTTGGGGGATTTGAACTCTGTTCCTTGGAGATGCCTGGACATGCTTAACCACAGAGGCATCACCACAGCCTCAAATTTATTTTTCAAAAGAATTCTTTCCAGGAAAGAATATTCAAAATGAAAACATTCACTTTTTTATTTTTAAATTGGATAAAATTAAAAGGTTCATACATATTTATGTCTTTTGACCATTTCTTGCAAAATTTTCCAAGTGTTATCTCTTTGCCACACATAGATCTGAAGCAATGTTTCCAAAAGTGAGTCTTAGGAAATCTGGTTCTTTGGTATCTTAGTGTGGCCACGCAGAGAATTTCGCCACACATGTTAAATGCTTTAGGAGAGCTTTCATTTATTCCACCTCCCAAGTTTCTCTGCCCATGAGACCAGTGGCAATCATTTTCCCTCACATTCAAAAGAACATTCCTCCTTGAAAGCCCAATTTTATAAGCACTCTCCAGGAATTCAGTACTTGGAGGGGCGTTTTCGGTCACCATGGCTATCTGTGGAACCTCAAAAGTGGGGGTCTTACTGTGCATCTGTGACTAAAGAGACGTCTCTTGGCATCCACAAATTCTCTTCTGTCACCAATTGACAGGGTCTCCCAGATTTCTCCCTTCAGAGTGTCTCGTTTTCTCTCCACGCACATTAGCTATTGCCATGGATGAGTCAAACACCCACAGAGGCATTCCTGTTGTTCCACCCCTGATTTCAGAGCTCCCCACATGATGTGGGAGAAATCTCTAAAATCCCAAGTAACCAGAATGCTTTCCTCAAGCTCTAGGAGCTCAGGACTTGAGGGGTTGGGAGATTTGCAGTCAAGTTGTCTGCTCTTTAATTCATATTATTTCTGCATTTCCCTACTCATTTAAAGCTGTTTCCTTTCATATCTTAGGCTTTTAATACAAATTTGTTTCTTTTGCATGCTCTCAGGAGGATTCATTACTTATCTTATGCGGCTTATTAAAGTAGTTCATAGAAGCTAGTGGAATGTATCACTAACAGTAATTTCCATTGTAAGTTTTCATACTATTATTATTAAACACACCCACACAGAGACACACACAGACAAACACACAGTCATATGCACATAGATACACACAGATACACAGACACACAGAGAGAGACATACACACATACACACACACAAACACACTCACACATAGTGGAAGATGCCCAATAAAGGGTCATGTTCACTGACTGTAAGCTCTCCTTCCTCTTTCTCTGTTGTTTGGAAGTGTTCATCCTCTCTGGCTGCACCTTGCAAACTTGTGAAGAACTCACAAAATACAAACCAACTTTAGGAAGTCTAACTGAAGTTGCAGAGTCCAGGTTTCTAAGGATCTAGTTAATTCAATTGTACACATCAGGCCACAGAATCGTTTATTTAAAACAGCGTGAGGGAAAGCAGGAAATACCATCCGTTACAAAACCACCACAAAGCCCAAACAATTCAACACTTCACCACTTCGTCACCCGCAGCAACTATTCATCTACTCACCTACTGCTCTTCAAATACATTTTCCTCCCACAAGCTCAGAGAAGAGTGACAACGTAGTCAATTTTGCTCATGCCCAGTGAAAATCCTCGCCTGGGTAAATGTGAAAATAGACCTAGGACAGGCAGTCACTGTGCTGATAGATGTCATCAGCAGGATGCTATGCTTAGGAGTTTATATCCAGAGATAGACATCTGTGCTGGCTAGTTTTATGTCAACTTGATCCAAGGTGGACTTATCTAAAAGGAAGAAGCTCCACCGAAAAATATGCCTCCATAAGATCTGATTGTGTGATGTTTCTTACCTAGTGATTGGTGGGGAGGGTCCAGCCCATTGTGGGCGGTGCCGTCCTTGGGCTGGTGATCTCAGCTTCAAAAAGAAAACAGGTTGAGCCATGGGGAGCAAGCCAGGAAGCAGCACCCCTCCATGGCCTCTGCATCAGTTCCTGCCTCCAGGTTCCTGCCCTGCTTGAGTTCTTCTCCTGACTCCATTAATAATGGACTCCAATGTGGAAGTATAAGCCAAATAAACTCTTTCATTTCCAACTTGTTATCATGGTGTTTCATTGTAACAATAACAACCCTAACTAAGACAATATTCCACCAATTCCCATGCACATAGTCCAGGGGACTATTAAGATTGCCACCTGCTAGAATGAAGTACAATGCGCTTGTCTCTATGGGCTGTTTGTAAAGGTGATTGCAAGAGCATCCTAAGAGAGGTGGTTAGCAAGTGCCATGAAAGCAGAGGGGTTAGGCATGGGGTGCCACATCTAGTCCTTGACCGTCTGCTCTATTTTCAGTCTCATCTCATCATTTCAGCAGCAGGAAGCAGTTATCATCAGGATTCAGAATCAATGCTATTTCTTCATCGAAGCCTGTCTCTCCTCCATGATGCTCTTGCCAAAGCTTGCTAGGATGCCAAGTGTTTCTTGCTAGAGCCCCAGCTCCCCCATGCCAGTCCTCATATCTTAACTCTTTTCATCAAGAGAGCTTGACGCAATGCCTTGGCATAGAGCGAGCCTCAGATATGTCTATGGTATAAATTTCATAACAAGATCCTAATGCATCTATTGTCTACGCTGTAATGAGTTTAAGAAATTCAATATCCTTTACACATCCAGACAGTTTACTTAACAGCATGAAGTTATTGTCAGTATGCAGATAATATCTTCAGAGCTCAGCTTTGAGGACACAGTAGCTATAGTTATGTTGTCTTCGGAACAGAGGGGAAATGATTGCTGTGTTGGAAACCACCACTGAGCAAGAGAGATGCTAGGGAATAGAGCCAGGCACAACATCATTATATCTAACAGGATCAATGATGAAACATCTTTACTAAACAGGCTGCTTAAACACATCTAATGCCCTCTCTTAATCTTCTAAAAGCAGTAATTTCTTAAAAGAGCGTGCTTCTCTTTCCACCATGTGCCTGCCCAGTATTCTATGAATCCATGAATCCCCTTGTTTCTCTGCTCCCCTATGCTGGAAGTCTCACAGGAATGCAGGGAATCAGGCCTTTGACCACCTTTTCCAGGAGGCATGAATCACTCTCATCTGCTCACTTCTGAGAACCAGTCAGCTGGAAAGCCTGCAGTTGCTGACAGCACCCTGCCTTGCTACCAGAATATAGTCTATGATTCATAGGTTTTAAGCCAAAATGCATTTAGGAGTAAGAAAGAGAAGGAAAATGAGTGAGGTATGGTAGGTGTAATAAACCAGTGGTTTGTAGAGATGGTTACAAGTGAGAAAAATTCAACTTCTGCATACAGATATTTAAATTTAGTACTTGCCAAACAAAAACATATCTAGGGGATAATGTATTCTAAAAAAAATTGAGCACCGTTGAACCCCTACCCATTTGGCTTTTGTAGTCTTTCTAACTCAAACTTCTGTCTGCCCTCTCTTGACTGTTCTGTCAAAACATCTAACTAAGGTCTGCTTCCATTTCTTGACCAATGGATGATGCTGAGATGCAAGGTATATTTCTTTTGGTTGTATGCAAAGACTTGAGCAATCAGCCATATCTAGAAGTACCCTGTTATGGGGGAAAAAAAACTCACTTTTTTTATATCTGTTCTTTCTCCCTTGTAATTCATTCCTGATCTTAAGAATTATATTCAATCCCCTTGTTGTAAGATGTACTTCCTTAAGGGGTTCCGGCTGAACACAATTGGTATCAGGAGAGGCTCGATAAACCAAAGCATCTGGGTGAGATTTTCAAGCCGGTTTGCCCAGTAATATAACGGCAGTATCCAAGTATTCCACTTGTGATGGCAGGTGGGAAGGTGGTTGGCCTTGACCTGCAATAGCCTATGTTGGCATGATATTACTAAGGCCTTCACTTGAGATCAATTGAAGTGAGGCTCAAGTAGAAGGTGACATATGTTGACCTGTACTTGAACATGTTGAGGGCAATGTTAAGTGCAAGAACTTTTGACTATAATGCTCCTCTTTGCATTGAAAAGCGGCACAAGAAAATGAGAAGCCCGTGATGTCCAAATGCAAAGGAAAAAGCTGAGCGTGCTGTAGTGCTTGGAAGGCGACTCATTTCCTGCAAGATGTACAAAAACCCAAGTCTGGAAGTAGCTTTAGGTAGAGCAGATCTCCACAGCTTTGGGAGGACTCTGGGACAGCCATATGGACTGCCATGATTAGATGATAGTGTGATCCTCTGACTTAGGTTAGACATATTTGAGGAATTTATCCTGGGAACTTGAAGCCTTGAAATCTTCTGAATGTTGCTGGGTGACCAAAGCAATGAACTCTTCCCCTTGGGAGCAGTCTCTCCTTTCCCAGAGAGAGCTGCATGGCAACAGTTAAGGCACTATTCACTCACCACAGTACTAGTTCACTTTAAGATCTACTCTCTACCTCCCAGTCTCCCCCAGGTCTCAGCACACAGTCAGGGAAGAATTACAACATCCTTTCCTGGAGAGATAACCTTATACTTAATAGATTTGCAGGACTCTGAAAAGTGGATCTGATCATGTTGGCTTAGAACGGGAAATGCAGTTGGGTGGTTTGATGGAGACAATTTACAAACAAGAATAATTCATTTTTAACGTGGGTTTCAGAATCAGGAAATATCTCATGATGATCTTCAGACTCTTGGGGTGAGTCTAAGGTCAATGTTAAGAGTCTGGGATGAGTCCGGAAAAGACTCAAGAGGATGCTGGCTTTCGGTAAATGAGGTAGAGATGCTAGGGCTGTCTTGGTATGGTACTGATGAAAGGTGAGAAGGTTAAAGGAGATAGGGGTTAGGTTTGATTTTTACAGAAGGTCAGGAACCCTCTCACCTGAAATGTTCACTGGAAGAACTCAGACCCATTTCCTTAATCAAGTCAACAAGATCTATGGCTGTCACTGACAGTCGTTTAGAAGTTTGATGGAAGCAACTGTTTTTGTGAAAAGGATACCAATAAAATCAGGCAATATATTGTTACTGAGAATGACAGGATTCCAGAGTTGCAGAGCCTCGGACTCCAGTAGTTTCGTGATCACAGCTAGTGCTGACATCAAGTCTATTATGACCAGGTCAGACTGTCACTCTAAAAGTCTTAACGGGGATCTGTCTACAGGCTAAGGGGCCGCTGTGCTTCTAGTCCTGAGACAGCTAGACTGCTGAGCCGGGCTGATTCCTTGTATCCTTCTATTTCTGGATATACAGAAGTGAGCGGAGCTGTGGTATCAGTTACCACGGTGGAAATTTGTGGTCCTCCCTTTAGTTTCGATATTTAAATTAAAGCCCATCAAAAGGGAAGCTAAGTGCCATTGGAAAATAACCTTGTAATGTTACCCAAGGTTGCTACACAAATGCTGAACATCCTTCCCAAGCCTTCTCCATAGGGATCTCATCCCACAGAATAAGGAGGATGATAAGTCTCTTGGTTTCAGGGTGATTTCCTGCTTCTTCTAAATGTATGCTATCCAGCTAAAAGGCCCACTGTCGTAAATATCCTTTGTTTCTATCCTCTTCCTGCCACCCAGATACAACATGCATGCTCAGACCTGACCCGCATTAAATTCCTCCTGGCCATTTCATCAACCTCTCTTCCCAATATCAGCTAATGCTGCCTTTAGACTGTTCTCCTCCATCTAGCTGAGACACCTCGCCAAGAGTTAGCTTAGTAAAGGACAAATTTAATTGCTATTCACTGCTGAAAACTTTTTCATATATGTGTATTGACCTTAATATAAAAGTCCAAATTATGGATCTTAGCCGCCAGACGCTCTAACACTTAACATCTGCCTTGACTCATCTCTTATGATTTTCTATTTCCTCTCTTACAGTAAGTTCCAATAAAAGTGAACCACTTTCATTTCCTTAGAATGGAGTCAGGCTTTTGCATGACCTGGCTCTGTCTAGGCAGCCTCCTCCCTTTATTAAATCCCACTAAGCCTTGGGACTTCAGAAACAATAGCAAGGTTCCTGGAACATCTTTCTGGACCCCTGAAGAGCAAGCTAGGATTGGTCATCTCTTTCTCTCCTTCTCATTTAACCCTTACTGTACCTTCTCTTAGTGGAGCTATCTTTGGATTCCCACACTGAACTCTATTCTCCCCAATACTCTGGTATCCGGTAAAACTCAAGCACTTGACAAAAATATTTGTTGAAATTAATGAATTATATTTGTCTTCATTTTTAGCGATGTATCCTATAATATCCTTTAAAAGATAATCATATTTTTATTCCATATTTCTCCAATGTACTTAAGTAATATGAAATAACTTATAAACAGCATGAAGTTGACTGGGAACTTTACTAAAGAGAGTCTAAATCATTGATCTTCACTTCTGACAAGCCATGTGTTAGACTGTTTTGTATTGCTATAACAAAATGCTCAAGTCTGGGTAATTGGTACAGTACTTCAGCATTCTGGCAACTTGAGAAAGCAACCAACCTCATGCAAAAAGGACGAATATTTGGGTCTAAGATGCAAGGGAACTGAAAGGCTATGCTCATTCTTTTTATAATAACCCATCATTGTGGGGTTACACATCAATTTTTTTGACATCTGAACCACTCTGAAGAGACGGCACTAGTCAATTCCAAAGGCTTACTTTCTGTCGAGTACTGCTTCTTAAGTATTACATAACTTCTGAATGAAAGACGAAAATCTTCAATTCATTTAAACCTTTGGAGAAATAGATAGTTTCCAAACCTTGACAGACAGAAACTTCTACATCTAGCTTCAGAATCATTCCCTATCTTCCTACAGGTTTGTTGTGAAAACCTCATGCTGTCTTCACTTGACATATGACAAGGAAAAGCAAGCTTTCTTCTGATAATGTATAGCCCCGATTGTTACATGACATCATAATAATCATAATTTTAGACTTCATAATGGCAGATAAGCAATCAATGCTGTTTAACAACTTGGATATTAAAATGAAGCTTTCTTGAGGTATTTGCAGCCTTAATTTCAATAAGTCACCATTGATTTGCAGTAGCATGTATGCACATGGGATCTCTTTAACTTACAGGGACGAAACTTCTGCACCTTAATTTAGATCTACTTCTCTAAAATGGTCAGCCAGCTGTAAAGAAAGAGAAGTCCTGCTAAAGCCAAGGGGCAAGAGAAGGGTCTACAGTACCTGGTTAGAACCTCAGCCTTTCAACTCAGAAGTGTGGATCTCAATATCCATCCTGTTTTAAGTTCCCCTAAGCTCCAGTCTCTTCATATATGATGAAGGAAAAACACCAGGAGCTTCCTAAGGCTGGCGGAGCACTTAACTGCACTGTAAGATGTGGAGAGCTAGGGTTTGGCACCTGTCACTGAGTGATTCCTAAAAACCTAGGGCAAGGAGAACATCTGATTAAAAGGACCTTAGGAGCCTGCATATTAAAAGAATAGTGAGGACTAAGGAACCAGGATGAGGGGAGAGGGGAGTGGATATGTGTGGCCATTTCTCAGTGTATTTATTAAACTCTAGCTTCTGAACTGGGGTTCAGAACTCTAGGCTTGGAGCCAGCAAAGCAGAAATGAGTTGTGATAGCTCCAGTTCTGTCATGGGTGCAGGGGTGAGGCAGCAGGCATATCCATGGCTGATGCCCTGCTCTTAGGAGACTTTCAAGTTCGCTGGATGCATGGGGATGCTCAGTGCGTCATGAACACATAATGAGCACTGTGACTCACTTGTCAGGCAGAAAACTTGCTTGCCTTAGTTTTCTTCTAACACTAAACAGAATCATAGTAAATCATGTCCTGAATGCGATGCTGAAGTAAGCTGGAGGGTAGTTTGAAGTTCATTTCACATACTGAAAAATACTGGCTTGTGTGGACTGCATCAAGTAGTCTGTCAAACTTTTTCCTGGTAAAATAATTTAAAACAAAAACAAAATCAAAATTCATAAGAGGATGAGAAGGATGTTTGCTGAAAGCTCATGAAACTAAAAGGATTCTTTATTGCCAAAAGCCACTGTTTGAGTGGAGAGGCAGCCTTCAGAACTGGAAAAGATCTTTACAACATATAGACCTGACAGGGTGTTGGTATCAAGAATAGACAAAGAACTAAAACAAAACTAAAAGCAAAAATGAAAATAAAAAAACTACCTATCATCAAGAAAGCAAATAACTAAAAATTGGGGCTTGGAACTACACAGAAACTTATCAAAAGAAGAAATACAAATGAGCAATGAATATTTTTTAAATGGCCAATATGAGTGAGGTCCCATAGACCACAAAACATTGAAGGCTATTGCCAATATTCTTAGTAACCCTCCAGAACTTGAGGCTCAGGCTCTGTTGCTGAAGATGCTACGTTCATAAGTCACAGAACATAGAGAAATCAAGTTGGTACCAACCTCGAAGCTTCATTCCTACCAGGCAGCTTTCACAATGCTCTTGGAGAAGAGTGAGTCTTACCCAGCAGTTGCCCTTAAGGGTTTCAATGATGACTGGCCTGGCAAGACACCCCATAGGTGCAACACTGGCTTGAAGTAGCTCTTAAGTCTTCTCCAAGAGAGTAATGAGTATTTCACGGTTGAGCTCAGCTTACTTTTTTTTTTTTTTTTTTTTTAACTCAAACAGACCTAGGGAACGGTCACCTCAAGTGGCTCTCAGATCACAAAGAAGCCCCATGTATCATGCGATGAAATAGTCAACTCTTTGCAATCCAGTGCCTATAATATTTTCAAATGATGTTGTGTGTGTGTGTTGAGAGCACACCTGTGTGTGGGTTCATATGCATGTGCTTGTGTGTTGCCATGAGTGTGGAGGCCTGGAATTGACATCATATCTTTTCCTCAATCATTGTTATCCTTAGGATATTTTTAGCACTGGGTCCCTTGCTGAACTCAAAGCTTGCCAATTCCAGCTAGTCTAGTAAGCTAGCTTATCCAGGGGACCCCCTACCTTTGGCTGGATTTCAGGAGGCCACTGTGCATACCTAGTTTCTCTGTGGCTTCTGGGGACCTGTACCCTAGTCCTCACACTTCTGTAGCAAGTATCCCTGAGCCATCTTAGCCATTTTCCTGGACCTGTTGTATTTTTTTCATAGATAATATGCAATTTCACCTCCTTTAAGAAGAGTGTTCAGTAGAAACAAAAATTTTTCTGGTTAGAGGGACTTGATTTATTTTATGTATTATTTATTTGTGTTTGAGTGTGTGCACATGTGTGCCTGTGTGTAGGTGGGCTCACCACTGTAGTTGCTTGTAGCGACCAGAGATTGATGATGAGATCACTTCCTCAGTCCCTCCTGTCTCCATCTTGGTTTTTGAGACAGTTTTTCATTGAGCCAGGAATTCACCAGTTGGTTAGAGCGGCTGATAAATGAGTCTCTGTGACCCTCCTGACTCTGTTTCCCCAAGACTAGGGTCACAGGCATGTGCTGTCATTCCTGGCCTTTTAGGGGCTACTAGGGATCAGAACTCAGCTTCTTGTATTTGTATATCAAGTGCTTCACTCACTGAGTCATCTCCCTAGACCCCAGATCTTCTTTAAATGCTTTTCTCGGGCTGCTCATACAAAAAAAAAAAAAAAAAAAAAAAAGTGTGTCCAACCTCCCACACCAGGAGGAACTAAGGAAAACTCAGCCTTAGAGTGAGCTTGTCCTTCATTCCCAGCCCATCCGCTACAGCAGAGAGGCAACCTCTGTTATCCACCTAATGAAGGCCACTGCAAACACTGACTGAACACAGCCCGTGTTAGCCCACTGAGAAGCCGAAGAGATCCAACCTCATCTTCCCCCTCCACTTCATTCAACTGGGTTCACAATACAACTCCATAATATCTCCCTTAGAATCTAAACAGCTCTTCAAATGACCAAATAAACATTTCATGCGTGGCACTGTTGTCTTCACGGTTCTTTCTATGTCTCCTCTTGGGAAGAAGCTGCGTTTATTTTCATCACATGGATGCCAGAAAAGCAAATGGGCTTTGAAACAAAGATGGAGGTGCATTTTGAGGAGTGGTTAATTCTCCTTATTATTCATGCATTCATCTTCCTGCCACCCACTGGCCCAGGCATTGTTTCTGGGCTGCTCACAGTAGTCTTACTCTTTACTATTGTTTTCCAGGAGATGAAATTTTAGACTAAGTAAACTAGACTTGTGCAAAATAAACACAGCGGCATAGTCTTGAATTATTTCCTGAAGGTGTATTGAGTGGAGGTCACATGTTTACACATTCTACCTTCAAATGGGAGAAAAATTCTACTGCCATCATCCCTGAAAACATCCCAACTGACGATATTGAGAAAAACAAACTAAACTTCTTCATAGAAGTTGTTTTATTCTCTGTCAGATAAAACAGTCTTTTAAAGGCTTGGGTTAGAATATTTTGGATAAATAGTGAGTCTGATTTAAAGTTCATGTCTGTATCAGTCAGGGTTCTCTAGGGGAACACACTGATAGAATGAACACATATAAAGAGCGATTATTCAGTTGGCCTATACGATATGACCTGGGTAGCCCCACAATGTCCGTCTTCACCCTGGAGAGGCTGAGAACTCAGTAGCTGCTCAGTCTTGGTGCCTGACTGTCTTAGCAGTCCCAGATGGGTACCAAAGACCTCAAGAATCCTTGAAGAGCTCCAGTTCTTCGCTCTTGGAAAGCCAGAGAAGCTGGGTTCGGCTATCTGGGGACGGCAGCCACAGCAGCAGTGACAGTGGACAGGGGTAGCAACAGGGTCGATGAACTTCCGAGCAAGTGGCAAAAGCATGCAAAGAGCGAAAAGACTCTACCTCAGACCCCCTTATATCTTGGACATCAAAAGAAAGTTTAATTCACATCTAGGGCAAGTTTTTACACTTCAGTTAATGTAGTCAAGAAAATCTCCCACAGACACTCCCCAGAGTTAATACAAGCAGATAAGCCTTCACAGGTGCACGCAGGGGTCCTGGGAATGATACTAACCACCACAGTACTTCTCAGTGCTGTTTCTCATCTTAGGTGTCTATGACTATATGGAGTTTATGGCAGAAAGTCTTTACGCAATGGTTCCCAGGTGAGCCAGAAAGCTTGCCTTCCTCGCACACAGGAAAAGGACTGAGGTTTGCCTGCTGAACCTGCTACTGTGCTTTAAGAAGACACTCTATCCACTCGTTAAATATTCTTTACATAGTCACTGGCTGTTGCTGCCCACAGTCAGTGTAGCTGTGGTCTAGTGTCCCGGATGACTAGTGTGTCCTCCTTTTGTTATGCTTCCTAATCTTTGTCCTCACTAGAACTGCGTATTTTATGTTTCTGTTGACGTTTCCTCTTGACCCCGAGTCTCTGTCCTACCATGGTTTCCCCTCCATGGTGACCCATGATGGCTCAGTTGCCCTCATTTGTCTCCCTTGCCCATCCACCTCTGGGAGCAGCTGAGGATGTTTAGGTTCCTACCCTGCCCATCAGAAGCCGGCCTATTCCTAGTGACCTTCTTGGACGTATGTAACTAATGTTTTGATTTTAGGGGCTCATGTTAAGAGGCTGCTATTTTGAACTTTAGCCTTTAGACTGGTGGTGTAACTACTGAAAGTCTACGATAACTGTTAAAGCAGAATGAATGCAGTTTATATTAAGGAATAGCCATGAACCCTTAGGGGCCAGGAGCAAAGTGTAGTCTGAATGTGTACTACCCCTCAAGGGCTGATACACTTGAACCCTGGCCCTCAGCTGGTAGCATTGTTTTAGAGATTTGTGGACTCATTAGAAGGTGTAGACTTATGGGAAGAGGTGATTCACCAATGGCAGCCCAACATCTGGTCCTTTCTCTGCTTCCTGATTGCTCACGTACTGCGATCAGCGACCTGGTCCTTCTACTACCTCACCTTCATGCCAGCATAGATTGCACCCTCTCAGAACATAAGCCAAGTCAAGTCCCCCCTTTCCCTAATGCCTCCTTCACAAGTATTTGCTCCCAGCAATGAGGAAAGTCACTAATAAAAGGATCATTGTAAAAGCTGAATCTGTACTCTGTCTGAATTGTAGCTCATATGTGGACAGGACTGAAGAAAGCTATGTCTGTGAAAAATTTTTATCATCTGGGAAACAGTTATCTTGCTATGACTCGTGTGTGTGTGTGTGTGTGCACGTGCGTGCATGTGTGCACACACACAGTGCCTTTGCTTTGTATTATTAGCCTATTCTAATATACTAATAGGCCTAGAGTCGAGTGACAAAATTTATTTCACTTGTAAATTAAATCTATCTAGGGATAAGATCAATTTTTCCTGCATGAGCTGCCTTTTCAGCTCAACTCAGGTGCTTTATGATAGAAGATAAATGTGCAACCCTGCAGTATGTTGTAACAGGTCCCAGACCTTAGTTGGCCTCCAGACCTTAGCACAACTGATGCCATGATGGAAATACCATTCAGGCCTAGAAGTTTCTATCACTTTCCAGTAATGAAGTCCAACACTCAACTCGGCCCTTATTTGAACCCTTCCTTGTCTCTTTCCTAATCTAAAGCCCCCTGGGTCACGGTACCTGCCAGGTTGCTGTGTAAGAGAAGGTTTGAGTATACCATGCGTTAGTCACTTTTCTTGTTGCTGTGACAACCTAAGGACAAAGGAGGATGTTTTGGTTCACATTTAGAGGATTCAGCCCATCAGGTGGGAGTCATGGTGACAATGACTTGAAGCAGCTACTCCCATCACATGTAGTCCGGAAGCAGAGAGACGAATCCTGATTATCAACTCTCTTTCTCCTTTTCAGTCTGGGACCTCAGTCCACAGGAGTGTCCAAAGGCAGAGTCTTCTTATCTCAACTCCGCCAAGAAACTTCTTCACAGACGTGCCCAGAGATTTATAACTAGGTGATTTTAGATCAAGTTGGCAGTATTAAACATCACACACCAAAGTTGTTCATTTCTCCTGGCATGCAGAAACCTCCAAGTCAAAAATCAACCAGACCTGCTTCTTCTTAATGTGGTGTCGGGGCCAGCCCCCACAAAAATACCCTCTTCCAGAGTGGAGGCAGGGGAATTGAGAAGTATAGTAAAGAATACCAAGATGTGAAAAAAACAATAAAATGCAGAAACATATAGGAGAGTAATGGGAGGGAATTTCAGTGAGTACTGAAAATTCCCCCGTGTTTTATTTTCCCACAGCTTAATAAACCCCTGACTTCAAAGGGTAGGAGTAGAACAAACAGACTGCATTAACATACAAATTGAAAGTCAAGGGGTGCATTCACAGCTCATGCCCTTGACTCAAGCCCTGGAACAAACACTCTGTAGGCAAACCACTCCCTGGGTGGAATCCCAAATTATTTCCATAAAGGGAAGTGGAACTTAGTTGGAACCTTAGACTTTTGTTTTAGGTAGGAACCAACTACTTCCCTATTTCAGGAGCACAAGATCTGGCAACTAGTCATACCTGTTGACCATAGCCTTGAGAGAGCAGAACTCTGATTTACAACTAGGTGGGATGTTTGTTAGAGTTAATGAACTAAAAACAAGTCCCAAACTCTCTGACCTTTGGCCTCTTTGGGCCTCCACATGTGGTAAATTAACAGTTCTTTTCTTCCTAATCTCTGGGTTTTGTGACTACATTCACAAGTGACCCACAATTTTGAGTTCCACTTTCAAGAAAAACTTGACTTTTCCTAAACACACTTCTTCAGTGGCAAGGTCTCTTGAGCAACGACATTTTCAGAGTTTGAAAATTGCTTTACTTTAAGGATTTTGGGTGCCTCATTGAAGGCAATAAGAAGAAAGCAAAAGAACCCATATTTTGATTTTTTTTTCACCTAAAAATTCCATAACAGAAAAGTCTTGATGACATTGTCTTATGCCTAAGGCATTGTTGTTTTTCTCATTGCTTTGATAAAATGCCTGGCATAGAGGTGGTGGCTTATTTTGGCTTACTGTTTCTGAGAAATCTATTATGATGGAAAGGATGTGGTAGATTTCATGGCGGGGTGTGTGTGTGTGTGATGGATGTTCCTTTGTTGTTTCATTTGGACCTTTCCTGCCCTAATTATTCAACAATGAGAGGCTATAACATCACCCTCACTTCTACATCCCAAATTCCACTACAGACTTTTGGGATACAAGTAAGAAAAAAAATATCTGACTTAGATTGGATTAAATGACAAGGTCTACTTGGTTCGTGTAACTGTCTTGTGCAGAGACTCACCTTATCATTAGGGTTCAGCTTTGGCTTTTAGGTTCTATGAGCTTTCTTTTCTTCCACGTGTTACCATTCCATGTTAACAAAATGACCAGAAAAATTTCAGGCATCTCAGGGGCAAATTGCATCCTTGGGAGTTAAAGAGAGAGAGCCTTTCCCTTGTAAGCCACTTGAGTCACATGCCTGCCACTGAGTCACTCACTGTGGCCAAGAGACTCAACTGACCAGTTTAGCTGCTCACTGCGTGCTCCATCCCTCAAGCTAAAGCCCACAAGCCTGTGGAAGTTGGGAGACATCTCTAGAGAACATATTTTTTTTTAATGGATCAATGAGTCATTTATTTATTTATTTGTTTGTTTGTTTGTTTATTTATTTATTAAGTATACAGTATTCTGTCTGTGTGTATGCCTGCAGGCCAGAAGAGGGCACCAGACCTCATTACAGATGTTTGTGTGCTGGGAATTGAACTCAGGACCTTTGGAAGAGCAGACAGTGCTCTTAACCTCTGAGCCATCTCTCCAGCCCCTCTAGAGAACATCTTATTTGGAAAGCTTAACGCATGATTCAGAGGAAAGCGTCTGCAACCTGACTCCTTCCCAGTTTTGCCAGTGAGCCCTATGCTGTAATATTCAGGGAGGTGGGAAGGAAGCAGTGATATTTACAGAATCGCTGAAAGCTAAAATTCACTGTCTGGGTGGACACGAATCAAAGGCTGCTTCTTCATTTCTTAACGTCTTGTAAATCTCTCTGACTCTGGTGTAAACCTCAAAGAGGAAGCACAGTTTAGTAATGGCTAAGGTGGAATTTCCCATAGCTCAACATGTGGTCTGGAAGCTGTAGTTGGTGGAGAAAATGCGACAGTATTTTGTGTGTGTGTGTGTGTGTGTGTGTGTGTGTGTGTGTGTGATGCTCTCAACAGAAACGGATGCCACCATGTAGATTGCAATGAATTTAATGGATCTGTGAATTATTAGTAACTGGGAAGGGTGTCGGAGAAATGGCTCAGGGATTAAGAGCACTGCCTGCTCTTCCAGAGGACTTGGGTTCAATTCCCAGCACCTGCATGGTGGCTCACAACCATCTGTAACTCTAATTCTAGAGGATCTGACTTTACTGAGGCACCAGGCCCACAGTGTACAGACATACATGCAGGCGAAACACCCGCACACGTAAGAAAAAAATAACTTTTAAAAGCTTCTCCTGGTGAGGGAACCCCACTGAAAATCTTTTTGATGAGTAAGGCTTTCGCCGTGACTGGAAATCCACATGAGCACACCCACGACCGTCAGCGCAGGAGGAGTGAGTCACTGTTGATACCGTGCTCCTCCTGTTTTTACTGCAGCGCACAGAAAGGCTCCTAAGAGGTTCTCTTCGAAAGGGAAAATAAGTTAAAACTTAGGATCTTTAAAAACTTTCAGCTCAAACACAAATATCCGAGGGGTTCTGAAATGAACTCTCATAGCTGTTGAACTGTACCATCCTTACTCCGTTCCAACGATTAACATGTCCACTCAAAAATAATTATACTAACTCATGCGAGTGCCCTCAAGAACATCCTTTCCGGGGTGAAGGTGGGAGCTAGCCCTAAATTTCCAACCCTAACTCCCAGTTGCATCATTTCTTAGTATCTTGGAGATAGGATCAGAAATTTTAGGATAATTCTGAAATGAATTCTCTAAGAAGGATATATACAAGTTGATCCAAATATCCAAGAACTTTAAAATACTGAGATATGGGAAATATCTTCATGGCACCAGAAAGAACATTTTCTTGATTATGTTGAGCTTGAACTAGAGCACATTTCCTAACTAATAAAGCATATATCTTTATTTGAAGGTTGAAACTGAACAATATGGAGGCTCTTGTTTACTCATCTATTTGTAGTGTACATACGTTTTGCTTGTGTGCATGAATGTGTGTGTGTAAGAGATATCTGTGTGGCATATGTAAGTGTGCACATCTGTGCATATGTGTATAGAAGCCAGAAGAGGTCTGTCTGGGGGAGGGGTCCTCCTCTATCACTTTCCCTTTATTCTTTTATGGCGTGATCTCCCCCCAATCTGGAGCTTGTGCTTTTCAGCCTGACTGGCTTCAGCAAGCCCCAGGGATCCTCGTGTACCCACGCTCCCTGAAACACTGGATTCCAGGCACGCGTGAAACCACATCTAGCTTGTTGCATGGGTGCTGGGATCCAAACTCAGGTCCTCAGGGTTGTCTATCAAAGGCTATTAATCTCTGAGCCCATCTCTCCAGCCCCTGGTTTGCTTGTTGAACATCTAATTGCAATATCATTTGAAGAACAGTAACCTATTTTGAACGTGCAAATATCCATTGGAGCTTTATGAAAGGCATCAGAAAATTATAAGCAGAAGAGGAACCGACTGCAGGCCATTATACGTTTAATGATATGCAAATGCTGTTAAATGAGATCATGATGGCATTACTGTTCTTTAGGGAAGAATGGATTTAAATAATTCAAAATAACAGATGTCAATTTGCATGTGCTGTGATCTAACAATAATGAATTAAAAATTAAAAACTGCGCATACATTGAATTGCATTTTGAGTTCTACACAATAATTTTATAATAGCAGGTTCACATGCAAACTGCCTACAGGTGAAGTGCCTTACACACGGGGGGGGGGGGGGGAACAAGATCTATCCCTAAATCTTAAACTTATTTACTTTATTTTTATGAGTGGTTTTTTCTGCATGTATGCTTATGTAAGCCAGGTCCTCTGTAAGAGCAACAAGTACTTCTAACCATCAAGCCAGATCTCCAGCTCCTATACCCATAATCTCAGAGAAATTAAACAATTTCATCTATGTTCTCTTACATGTGGAACTCGCTAGTTTTAACTAGCTTGGTAAAAAACATTTCTGAAATGGCATTTGTAGTACAAAGAAAGTCAAAGTACCCACAATTCATAGCCTAGCTTCTTAGAAAACAGAGGATACAGGCCTATCCCTTCTTTTATTTTCTCGTTACAGGAGGTGTTTGCTTGGATAAGAGAAGGCATCATATAGGTCAGGCTTGTTTGTGGGCAATAGAGAACCTGTAAAATTCCGTGGTAGGACACGATTGACCCCTAGTGGTCACAAACAGGACTATTGCCGCTTATCAACAAATGTACTAAGAATCACTTTTGAAAGAGAGGAGAAAAATCTTAACTGCCATATCATTTCCGCCTCTGCCAATATCTGATGTGCTTTTGTGATTTCTAGGTAGTGCTTAAGACCAGGTGCACCCAGATAATGTAACTAGTACTACACAGCTTATCTCAGTGTGCTCCATCTTATTTTATAAGAAGTACCAAGAATGAGATTACAGCGCTCAAATGTCTTAAAAACAACAGCATGAAATGGGCTGGGTTTTATGCTAAGAGGAGAGAATACTTTGAAAATACAGCTGGCTGTCCTAGACACAAAACATTGACTGCTCCTTCCGGTAGTGTCTACTTAAATGAACAACTTACTTAGGACTAAATTTTCCAGAACAGTATAAGAAAAAAAAAATATAGACATTTTCTTAAAACAACCCCTTCTAGGGGAGGAGAGAGGTGGGGGAGAGTGTAGAGGAGCGGAGGGAGGAGAGGCTGTGGCCAGGGTGTATGGCATGAGAGAAGAATAAATAAAGAAAATGTTCATTTCTCTTTATTATTTATTTATTAAGACATGTTACAAAACAAAATTTTGTGTCTTGAGGGAAAAAAGTCTGTGGCTGAAAACATCCCAAAATATACACTGTATATTTTAGTTTTGTTTAATGTGTTGAATAGAAAATAAAACATGGGGAGAAAGACAGAAACAACAACAACAACAACAAAAACCTCTGATTAAAACAAAACAAAACTGATAGTCACTTTCAGTGAGAAAAAGGAAAACAGGAGTAGGGAAGAAAAATATTTAAAATGTTTCCCTCAGCTGCTGACTGCGAAACAAGAAAATTAAATGAACCCAACGTGCGCATAACCTTAGATGTTAAAAAAGATGACTTTGTGTTTTGTTAGTTGGTACTAGACATTATACAAAAGGGCACAAGCTTGTGCTAAATTGGCTTACAGGGATTATTTTTTTCTATCTGTTTTCATGAGATGAAGCAAGTTTGATGGTTTTGTGTCTATGTATAGTTCTGTCTCTGCCAGAATTCTTTTGATTTCATAATGGGTTCCCACATAGACAAGGCTATGATCTCTTATCACAAAGCCTTCTTGGGTCAGCAGTGCTACAGTAACAACTGTTACCATAGCAACTGGGATGGGTTTCACTAGGAGAGAACAGGGCCCTGATCGTGGATAGAGAATGATGAGTATGGGATCGGGTAAAAAGAAGCACCCAGAATGAGAGAGATGATAGAGAAAGCTAAAGAGATGCCCGTGTGCTCTGTATCATGGGTTATATTTGAAATCAAACTCATTCCACTAAAATAAATAAATAATCAGCCTAACAAAGTCGGCAGAGGTAACTGGTGAGTAGTGACTTATTTAATCATTACCCTAAAGGAGAGGCCCCCAGAGTCCTTGGCAGAGAGAAAAGGGATACAAATGCCTCACTTTGCACACAAAGCTTTGCTACAGGGAGATAATGTTTATAATTTGTACAGAACAAAGTGCTACTTTCTATGTCTTTTACAATTCTTTCTTTCCATAAAGATTTCCCAGATAAGGCAGGGAAAGTGGTGACTAAAAAACAAACCACCCAAAACAATGAAAACCAAAACCCCAAAGCAAAGAAACCCCACCTACAGGTAGACTCTTCTCCGGCTTTCCAAAAATGTACATGCTGTTAAAAGATATCATTTTGAATCCGAAAACCAAACAAAAAAGTTGTCTATGCAAGTACATTAAAATGGATGTCTAGCCGTATGTTGATGCCTTCAGTGTGTCTCCTCGGGTGGGGATTGCCCAGGAACTGACACCATTGAGAATTTCCCACAGACCCAGGAAATATGAAGGACCTTGGATTGCCTTAATGTCAGTGTTTAAGCATCTGGAGAGTATAACAGCCGTGCCCAGCTCCAATTGGTTCTCATTGCTGTATTCTCCTCTTAGGGTCCTATGAAGGACCTTCTACTTCTTAGGTGGCTGACCACAGTCCTGATGAGAACAGGTGTAACTAAAAGCAATAAGCAGCTCGTGGCAATGCCCACTGTTCTGCCTACCTGGTGAAGACAGATGTTGTCATGGATCACGGATGTAGCTGCTGACAAAACACCCAGCACAGAAGATAAAAATAAGTTGTTTTTTTCTTTTTCTCTTTCTTTCTTTCTTTCTTTCTATTTGTTTTCTCTTCTTTTCTTTCTTTCTTTCTTTTTTTTTTTTTTTTGAGTCAGGGTTTCTCTGTGTATTTCTGGCTGTCCTAGAACTCACTCTGTAGACCACGCTGTCCTCAAACTCACAGAGATCTGCCTGCTTCTGCCTCCCAGAGTGCTGGGATTAAAGGTGTGTGCCTTCACCTCCTGGCTTAAAGAAGTCTTAAGAGCAGGAGCTACCACGGTTCCTGCATTTTGTAGAAAGCAAGCTTTGGGGAAATCATTGCAAATTTCCCAACAATTGGTCAGTAAGAGAATTGGCTTTATCAAAAAGTACTGAGTAATTAAAGCTAGAAATTTTTTTCCCTCCCGGGAAGACTGTGGGCCTCATGGGAAAAAATCTTAATGAAGAGCTCAGGAAGTCTTTTTTAAAGATTCAAGGGTTAACTCTTCAGTGGGGATTGCATTCAGCTGTGTTCTAAGTCATATGAGAAACCTCCTGGCTTCATCATCGGCCCTGCTCACAGGTTGCTAGCAAGTTTTGATAGTCTGAATTTTGGTAAATTAACTCTACAATCTGCTAAATCAATGTTTTAGTGTTAATTATCTAATTAAAATGTTTCAGTCAGTGGTAGTGCAAGTTTGTGTTTGTTGTGTCTCTTTCAAAACCAACTGAAGAAAAATCCTAAGCAAGTCTCTATAACAGATCAGTAATTACTATCTGAATTTTACTTCCAGAGGTATAAATAGTGATAAAACTCTCATTCCCCATTTTGACCTAAACCCAACAACTATATTAATTTTTCATGCATAAAGAAAGAAATTATTTTAAAAACTCTTTTTAAATTATCGTAAAAGGCTAAGTCAACTCCGGAAATCAAGTCATGATTCTGGGTTCAAGGTCTGGATCTTTGTGGTCTTGAAGTCACTTATTCTACATCTGAATTTTCATATGCATCCAAGATATTATTTCTGGACTTTTTAACCTTTAAATGCATTTTTAGAGACCACCAATAACTTAACCAAAAATTAACTAAGCAGTTCAAATGATTTTTAGCTACTCTTCATTTGAATACTGTGTCTTTAGTCTTAGAACGCAGACAGAATGAACTAACTCTATGACAGCATTTTGAGCAGAAAAATGCAACGCACGGTGCCTGGATATATGGTACCAAGGCAAGGTAGCTTTCTACTGTGTGCACACATCATCCCGGAAGACCAGTGATAAACTACTGACTGCCACATACGCACACATCCTGCTGTGAACATATCAGTCCTTGTGATCATCATGCTTTTGTTTCATGATGTGCAGCTCCAAAGTGGTATAGACACTTGCTAGCTGATCATTTCTGCACAAGGAGAAAGAATGTACAGGAAAGAGAAGAAAGAAGAGGAGCAAAGGGAAAAGTAGGGTAGGAGAGAAACCTTCAAAAATTCTTTGGTTAAAAAAGTGCCTACCCAATGCCTACCTACAGCTAGGCAGATTAATTCCACAATGAAGATTTGAAAGATTATACTGTATCAAGTTATTACATATTCTAATTCAAAAAAGAAGCCTAACCGGGGGGTGGGTTGTCTATAAATATCTATTTGTCTGGATGGAAACTTTTATCAGTTCCAACAATCATATATTCAGCTATAAATAGAAAGAAATCAAGATCAAACTACAAAGTCCATTTTCTTTTACATCCCTCAGTGACTCAGTTCCCAAGTCCATGTAAACTTCATGAAGGTTCTTGAGAACGTTTCTTTCACAACCCCAGGATTGAATGGAAAATCCCAGGATATGGAGTGGCATCGATATTGCCGATGAATTAATTAGAAATAGCATTCAGCAGTTACATTTGTTAGGTACCGGTTTATAGAGATGAGAAGACTGGTGGCTGACAGTATGAAATTCCAAAGACAGAACAACAAGAGCAAAATTATAACCATCAGACAGAATGGCCACTGATTGAAAGACCAACACTCCTACATGCCTCTTAGGGGAGAGAATTTCTACCAACAAGGATGGCGCCAAGTCTTTAGAAAATGGTACATTTTCATACCTTATTTAATGAAAGTCAATGTAGGAGTTGTACAATGTACCTTTAAAATACTTCTACTGGGGTAGAATAAAGTATTCACTCAAAACTCCTGGTCCTCCTCTACCAGATTTACTTTCAAAAATACAGTTTTTATTGTATAATATCATGCAAGTTAACTGGCCTTCATCTTTTATGCTATAATCTCTAATTCTATGGTATCTCTTGTGGACACAGAAATTACTTCCTTTTTTTGTCCTTGTGATCTATTGTGTTTCCTGGTACACAATTTTAATATGTTCCACATATCGGCTCTCCCTGTTTCAGTCACAAAACAATACAGAATTGGATCCGCGACGCAGTTTAGACTTGTCAGAGCCACTGTGATTCGGTACGCCGTGAACGTCTGCTTTCCGGACTTGTTCAAGTTCATATTGCGCTCCAAAATGCAGCGGATGAGCACCATCACATGGAAGGGCGTGAAGCATAGTACGAAAGTCAACGTGATGCCCGCGAGCAGCTTTATGATTCTTCTCTTCTCGCTGCTCTCCGTGGCTTGGTTGTGCTGCACGGCTCGGTAGACTCTATGGTTGCAGATCATGATGGTGACCAAAGGCAGCGCGTAGCCCATGCACGTCCTGAACAGGTTGAGGTCGATCTGCCAGGTCTCCAGTGGGTATTTGTCGTAACACAGGGTGAAGTGCAACTTCTCGGCAGCACAGTATTCAACGCTTGTTTCATCTTTCCACAGGAGGATGGAGTTAAAGATGGACTCCAATATCCAGATAGACAGGCTGCTCATGAAGGCAAATCTTCTCGTTCTCAGAAAGGAAAACTTCAGCGGGTAGACAACTGCTAAATAGCGGTCCAAGGCAATGCAGGTGAGGAACGCCGTGCTGCTGTAGAAGTTCATGTACGTGAAGAAGACACTTCCTTTGCATAAGGCGGGAGAGAACGTCCAGTTGTCTTTATTCCAAGTGTAATTGATCCACAGGGGCAGCGTCAACGCGTACAGCAGATCTGACAGTGACAAACTGAAGAGGTAAATTCCTAGCTCGTTCTCCTTCTTTGCTTGCAGAAAGGATACGCATAAAGAGCCAAGGTTGGCCGGGACGCTGACTATAAACACAAATATGTAGACCACTGGGAACAAATAGCGATCTAGGGCATGCTGTTCTTCAACACACGTGCTGTTCATCGTCATTGTTCGGCAGTGGCAGTTACATCACTTCTTAGGCTGTGAACAGGAAAGGAAGCCTTGCCTCGCTGTTAAGATTTCAATGTTATTTTTTTTTGGCTAGGAGTTTTTCTCTTTTAGATTTTCCTTGGCTTTTGAAGTTCCAATCAATTCACCAATGCATTCGGAGAGTGATTGTAGATCAAATGTTTACGTAGACTGTCACCACCAGAAGTCGGCATCCACGCTCCTGGAGGTGACGTAAAGCAGTGGACTGAGTTTAACAACTAGAAGTCTGCATGCTCAACATCATGGGCTGTTTAGCTTTCTTGAAAGGTCACACACTCTCAGTTTGCCCTTCTGGATCTTACAGGAGATTGGAGACTGGTGCAAATATGAGCGCGTGGGTTTTATTTTCATGCACTCTGGCATTCTCTCCAAAGTGTCCCGCTTCTGTGATGAAAGATGAAGTAGGATAGGTTAGATACTTACAAGCTGCCATGGTTTCCAAGCAGCCATCTTTCGTTTATTGAAAATATCAAATATTTTCAATTGAAAAGCGCTATTTAACTAAAGCGATTAATGAACTTTAGTAAATAAAATCAAATTGAGATGTTTTACCTATTTCAAATAAGAATTTCTCAAAGGAGGCTAGCTCATAGAGAATTATATTTCTCATCAGACAACGCCTAACAATCAGAATGAAAGTTTGTTAAACATTTATAGTCATGTTGGTGGCTAAAAATAGAAAGTTCAGTTATTTGGCTGTGATGAGAAAATGCTTTTTTATTTTTTTTTGCTTTGGAGTGTATGTAAACTCCATGGCTACATGATTTGCAGGTTTCAATTTATTATACAATATCACTATAAGGCACCAAAGTTCATTAAGCTTTAATACACAGTTAGACAGCTTCTCCCCCTCCTCTGTTTCTTATGGAATATATATAGCTCACTGTGCCTCACTTTCATTCCATAAAGGAGGGGACAGGACCACCTCAATTCTGGGAGAAGGTTGTGATGACCGACTTCCATCCTCAGAGCTGCTTAGCTCTGGGGCTCGCTCCTTCGTAAAGTGACGATGACGTAGAGAAATGCTCCTCGTTCCTTTGTTCGTGGGGCCACTTGGCAGTTTGGATGGTTACTGGCTGACTGAGCATGTTTGTAAAACTGTCAAGCTGTACACTCAATTTAAATAGGTTCAGTTGTAAAAATCGATTTAACTGTGTGCTTAGTATATAGTCTTCTTTCTGCATGAATACAATATTGTAAATAAAAGGAGAAGAGGTGGACTCAAACTGCTGTGGTGACTGGGGTAAAAAGCATCTTGACAACATGTTTAGCACGGAGATGGTCCACACAAGTCTTCCTAAGAAATTAATTTACTTCCTTTTTTCTTACATGAAAATTGGTAAAATGGATAAAAAAGCATTTAAACAGTCATGGAAAGATTCACAGAAGGTAAGGGTTTACTAAACAAAAAAAGAGTTCTTGACACCTAGAAGAAACGAACAAATACACATGTAACACAAAATGTGTATTTAATCAGTTTTAAGAAGTAAAAGATGAAATCAGAACACATGAGGAATGAAGAGAAAGCAAAACAGCAGCAGAGGATGATAGCTCTCTCCCGTAATTCCAGTGTTTGGGAAGCTGTGGCTTAGGGATGATGGTGAATTTGCAAACAGCCTGGGCTATAGAATGAAACCCTGACTCAAAAGCAGGGGAAGGGGGAGAGGGATGGAGGAGAGAGAAAATGTTAAGATCTAAATAGCCAGATTTTCTTTTAAAATTAGACGAATTTTTTTTTTAAAAAAGTAATAGTGAAAATTCCTTAGAAGAGGACAATAGTACTTAAAGCTAAAGAGATCAAACAAAATTATCAGTGTAAAAGAAATAGGAAAACATCAAAGATACACAGAGAGTAAACAGAAAAAGTCAATACATGTGCAACTCAAGCTCCAGGAAGGAGGTAAAGGGAGGTCAGTGAAAAGCAGTGTTCACAAACATCGCAGCTGATTGATATCTAGAACTGATCAGGGGCACGGATCCCTCTGACTCGTGAAGCTTAGGAAGGGTCAGATGGGGCAAAGTGAGCTGTTGGTACCCACTGTGCTCAAACTGCAGAAACTAAAAACTAAGGCCAGGGAAGAGAGATGGCTTATGTACAAAGGATACATTTCAGGCTGATAGAACCAGATGACACATTCATGTCTCTGTGTTCCAAGAAAATGGATGTTATCCTATCATTATATTCCCGATGGGATTAAACTGCAAGACCTGAAGCAAAACCTAGACATTTGCAGGTAACTATCACTCGGGAAATCTACTCCTATTTCTTGAGGAACCCTTCAAAGGCTCTCAACGAAGACAGAAAGTGACACTCTGAACCACAGGAAGGACTGCAGAAGCCTGCTAAGGATGGGACTGTCATCAATGCCAGCAAGCACAGCCTTGGGGGGTTCACACATCTGAGGGAAAACACCTAAACTATAAAAGTCTCCTCTCTTGAGACAGGACCAAGAATAGGAGGGTGGGGCAGAGGGGGGGCCTCTTTTTTTTTGTGTGTTGCTAAATAAGTATAGGTCTTTCTCCACAAAAGCACAAGACAGGGAACATTATTTAGGGAGGTTTTAGAGTTCTCAATAAATTCATTTCTTTAGTTATAAACACACTTCCTGCCTTCTGAGAGCCGCCACTTGTCGGGATGGCTAGATGAAGCAGATAGTATCTTATCTGCTCTGCAACAGAGACAGCATGAGCTTGTGCTTGCCTATTTCAAGGCTCTTCCAAGTTTGTTTCCTCCCACCTAAGTTAGTATTGCCTGATAGGGTTGCCTTTCAGGCCAAGAACCTAGCTCACGGAAAGCTGTCTGTTAATGCCAGCAGTTATCTCTCCCTCCTACAGCAAGAGCATCACCGGGTAGCCTAGGGACTTGGTATGTAGGATGCGAAGCATTGCAGGCAGCACCTGTTCATCCAATGGAAGTGCATCCAAAAGTTAATGGGATATAAACAAACCGTATTACTTCTGTATCTTTCCCAATATTATTTATACAGCATTAATGGAATTTTAAGAAATAATTTTCGCCACCCTCATTGAAAATATGGATATCAACTTAAACTTTCGGAAGTGCGCAAAAGACAATTTACAGCCTAGCTCTAAAAATAATCTAAAAAAACAATGACATAGCTCAAAGCAAGCTGTTTGTACACACGGTTCCAGAGGTATTTGCTTTCACCTGTGAGCTTGCTGGCTGCTTACTGGGTCTCCACATGTCTCTGGCACTATGACAGTTACTTATTAACAAACAGTTACAACTGATGCTTACTGACATTGGAAACAAAATTTCCTAACCTCAGGCGATTCCTGATGAATCTAAAAGCTATTCCTAGACCCACTGCCCTGGTGAGGAAATAGAAGTAGGCAGCTATGCCGTAGCCCAGGATGGCAGAGATTCTTCCGGAACCATCCCAGTGTCCCAATAGCTGCATCCGGAAGAGACGGCCGAGCACACACAGTCTCCTTAGCTCTACCCGTTCCTTCTCCTGACTGGTTCTAAGTTTGAGACCTGACATCCCCTTTACCACTCCTCAAAGTAGAGGAAACCATGTGTCTTCCTCATTTCCATCTCACTTACAAGGTTTCGTCTTATATTCACAAAACCCAAACCCAGATAAAAACGCCACGAACACGGCTTGATCGCTATGCCCAGTATGCTATGTACTTTGAACTCTTGTTCTAGCCTTTAGTATCATACTCACCCGTTTCGGGAGTGATGCTTCTCTTGAGCGAGGAGGCTGGAAGATCTGCTTGTATCAAGAAGAGAAACCAGTTGTGTTGTGGGAACAGGAAATTGCACTCATATTTTGTCATAAACCAATGAGGAAGCAGCTTCTTAATGAGAAGGCTTACATTATCTGAGTTCAAACAAAAGGATCCCTTCAGTACTTTAAATGATGTTTGGGTCATTTATTGTGGGGGCAATTTTCTTAACTCATTTTTCTTTGTCTCTTAATTGTCCTTGTATACTTCCATGTATGCTTTTCTCTTTTCCTGTATATGTATGCGTGTGTGGTGTATGCACACGTGTGTGCAGTGCAGGTGTGTCACCTGTGTGCGTATTTTTTGGAAGCCAGAAAAGGATGTCAAGTGACCTGCTTTGTTTTTCTCTCTGCCTTGTTTCTTTGAGTCAGGGTCTCTTATTGATTCTGGAAGTGGACTAGTGGCTAGTAAGCTCCAGCAATCTTCCTGCCGCAGCTCGACCCACTGGGCTGGGGTAACAGGCATGCACATAGCTATTACGCACTGAGATCCCAGCTCAGGTCCTCACGCTGTGCAGCAAGCACTCTTACCCACTCATTCATCTTTCCAGACTCTGATAGTTATGCTTTCCTTAATAGGAGAAGTCACAACTATTCAATCCATTCTTACTATACAGTGACTGTGAGTATCTACATATTACCCAGAAAGGAGCATGCTACCACGAAAGAGATAAACACACAGTTACAACATAGATAAAACAGGAGCATAGATAAACACTTCTAGTAAACTTGAATAAGGCATGTGAGTCACTGGGATGTGTGAGAACGGAGAAGATGTGTAGGGATAAGCCCTCCCCTTGGGGGCGGGCTGCCCTCAGGCGTATGTTTACTGATATAGTGCGCGGGCAGAGGCTGCGCGGGCCCTTCCGCTTGCTCTCCTGTTTCCGCTGGCTACCCCGCTGGAACCTTGGTTTTGTGAGTCTGTTTTGTTATTAAATTTGTTTAAATATCAATTATTGGTGATTTATTGATCCGACCGCTGCAAAGATGCCGTGGAACCTATTTGGGGTGTTTTGGTTCATGGAAATAAAACAAGAGGCAGAGTGGTGGTGGTGAATACTGTGGTTTACTGGCAAAAATGGCTGTGGATATGCATGGGCCAGGAGAGCCACCTTTGTGAATCCCTTCTCCTTCTGGGGTACTAATAGGATTAGATGTGTAGTATTTGATTACAGAAACATTTTCTCTTCTAGTAACCCTCTGAGAATAGAAAACAGTGATGGCTAAAAGCAACCGGAGTGACTGACTCAGGCAAACAGATAACCATGAAATTTGAAAATTTGTTTGTGAGTGATACAGATTATTATTTTTAAAAGCTAATGCAGTACTTTAAGAAGGTGACTCTATACAGTGGTTTAACACAAAATGAAATCAAGTTTCTAGAACATCCTACTTCTGAGAAAAGTTAAGAGATTATTTTTAAGCTCTCCCCCAATAAAATTTACAATTAGAAATGAGGGGAAATTATTTTTGAGTATGGAATAAATTTTTAGTGGAAAATTCTGACTTATTTTTAGGCTCTAGTCAGGATACATTGTCTGGGTTGGTAGATGGAAGAATGGAATTATGGGATACAGCCAATTTTTTTTTTATCTTAGAGTAACTAGGGGATATCAGGAATGTGAAAGCTTTTGAAAGTCTCTTTACATGTCTCTAAGAATAATAAAAATATGCCTGACTTTGGTGGCACACACCTTTAATCCCAGCATTCAGTAGGAAGAGGTAGGCAGATCTCTGAGTTTTGAGACCAGCCTGGCTACAGTTCCAGTGCAATCAGGGATATTCAGAGAAACTATCTCAAAAAAAAAAAAAAAAAACCAAATGAATAATTTAAAATGAATTTGTAAAGCACTCAAGAGTTTGTAAATATCATGCAGCAACCGAAAACCTCAGGGTATATTGTCATTGAGATGATAAAAAGTGTAGGTAAATGTCAAAACTGAATGGCCAAAGGCGTCAGGGGCAGTGCTGGGGGTGGCTGACTCAATGCAGTGCTCCCCTGCATCCATAGGGATCTGAGTTCGATTCTCAGAGCCAATGTCACAAAAGCCCAGTGTGGTGATACACGATTGCAACCCCAATATTAGGAAGGTAGAGACAGGCAGTTCCTGGTTAGGCAAAGTCTGTCTTAAATTTTAAAAAAAGAAGAAAAAAGCAAAGGTTGATGGTGCCCGAGGAGCAGTTTCCAGGATAGCCATCAGAGTGACACACACATCTGCATACATGTACACACATATGTGAATCTGCACACACATACAGATACTTACATGTACCTACACACGCCTACAGAAAAAGGCTTACAATTTACCAAAAAGAAAATAATAATTTCTGTTTAGTCATAACTACAATCCCCAAATTTTTTTTTCTGCTTGGTTTAGCACATTTGCCTAACTATTGTTTTCTATTTCGTGAATCACATCTAATTTTACCTCGATAGACCCTACTTCTGTTTTTAGAGAAAGAGCATTTTCACATCCATGCCAAGTTATCTATGTACTTTACTCTTCAGAAAAAAAAAAGAGGATGTAGTTAGAGAATGTGAAATACAAACTTTCACTTCTGCTTAAGTCAGGAAAATAAATGTTGCTTACTTCACACAAGGAGACCTTCACCAACTTTTATGGATTCTGCATCTTGTTTAGTTAAAAATATGGCAGTATCATATTTTAATTATAGGGATATTTAATATGAATAGTTATATGTTTCAGAGCCCCGAGATGCCGAGGTATTTTAATATAAAGGTCAATGAACAGTTATTGAGAACAGAGAACACTGGCTTTGCAGAGACAGAATTCTTGGCCCGTCAGTTTTCTTGTCTTCTGAGATCACAATGTGGCCAGAGGCAGCACATTGGGCTTGAACTAGGAAACAAGGCAAAAGAATGTGGACCTGCTGGATTAGGACTTCTCCATGGGTAGACAGCAGGGAGGATTATTCTGGTGATGAAGGCTCCTTTTGTTGTTTTGAAGCTGCCTCCTTTGTCTGGTGCTATTCCCAAGAAGAAAAACAGCAAGTAAATAAGGCAGGATCCTGTTTTGACATCCCACTACATATTCTCATCTTTACTTCTTTTTACACATTCAGTTAGTCATTTTGTGTTGGTTGCCTAAAGAGAAAAGATTCTTGGCACCAAGGGATTGAGTTTCAAAAGGGCAAACGAAGGAAAGGATGGGGTTCTAGGCAGCTTGCGGGGAAAGCTGCTGAGATACAGTGAGGGTTTTATCCAAACTCAGATGTGATAGATGCATAAAGTACAGGCCTTTAGAAAGTTAATTATGAAAAAATGAATATAGGTTAAATGCTTACACTAATTACATGCTGTGATGGTAATATTTTTGATATCCGGGGTTACACAAAATCCACCCTTGAAGCTACTGTCCTGTTTAACATGAATGTGGCTGATAGCAAAGATCAAACGATGCCTGTGTGCTGTTATCTCTGTTGGGCCATATTCTACTGGATGTTGAAATCATCTCCCTCTTGAACTGTGTTGTGGTTTAAACACGAACTGTTTTGCAGAACCTTATGTGTTTGAGTGCTTGGTCCCCCTCTGGTGGTGCTATTCGAGGAAGGTTGTGGAAGCCGTAGACGTTGGAGCCTCGTTGGAGGAAGTGGGCCAGTGAAATGGGCCTTGATTTTGTCTAGCCTGGCCCCACTTCCTGTTCACTGTCTGTTTCCTGGTGGCAGACACAATGTGACCAGTGACACCCATCACCCCCTGATGCCATATCGTCTCTATCATGATGAATTAAAACCTCTTAAACTCTAAGACAAATAAACCCTTCCTCCTCAAGTTGCTTCTTGGTAGCTATTTGGTTACAATGACAGAAAAAAAAATAAATAAAAAGTCACTAACATATAAACTGCTATTTTCTTCATGCCTAGGCACTAGGTAGACTCTTAAATTCCTCTCCTGGCAGGAGTGTGGAAAAAAAGATATTGACAATATAAAAAAGAGCAGACAAACCACAGATCCAGCCAGGAAACCCCTGGCTGTCTACTGCTTGAGCAAATGCATACAGTAAACACGGCTGACAAATGAACTACAGGTAGAGGAGCCAATTTTCAAAGTGGGGAAACTTGTTGTGATGATCACAGTAGCCAAGGTAATATTCAGCCAAGGGTCTTTGCTGCAAACAACAGAAACTGTGGCCACCTGCCACACAAAGTGACCTGGGAAGCAGTCAGGGTGTGGTCCATGAATGATGCGGAGCCCTAAGGATGTGGCTTAAAAAAACTGGTTAGAGACAAAGAACAGAAAACCCCATCACCCGACCCGGGCTTTCAGGTTAGGATGCTGCTGACCCCACTGTGCCGGGAGTCTCTGTGGCACCACCTCCCCTGGATTCCTGGGGTCCCAGTGTGATTTTTCCACTCTGTAATTTCTGGTCACCCTTCCAATGCCAAAGGGCAGTTTGGACTGACTGAAGGAGTCTGGTGACCCTGTTGAAAGCAGGAAGACAGAGACTCTCGTTTCTTCATTCTCGAAGGAGGCATCATTCTGCCTCCCAACACTCTTACCATGGGGATTCAGTGATAGGTCTGGATGATTATAGAACCAAAACCCAGAGCCAAAGCAAGGCTGGTGAAAGGCCTCGGCGGGGGAAGGTGCTCACCAGCGTGCTCGATGACCTGAGTTCAATCCCTAGGACGCATGTTGAAGGAGAGAACCTCTGGCCTCCACATGTGCACAGTGTCAGGGATGGCCAACCCCCCAAATAAACAAACATCTAATAAAAAAAGTATAGAAAAAGGATAAACAGCATTAAAACAAGACAACACAAAAAAGTGCACCCAGTTCCCACTCAGTAATAAATCCAGACCAATACAAAAACAGAAACCTATTTATTTCTGGATTTGCTGAGATGTGAGAAGGGAGGAACACTCATGTACCCTTAAGAAAATGCCCAGTGGGCAATGGACAATTTATTCCACGTGGTAGACTCTTCCCTCCAAACCATTTTCACTGTTATCTAATGCTCCAAGTTAAGATTTCCATCATGTATTAAAAAATAACGTATTTAAAAAATGATTTGGGAGCCGGGCGGTGGTGGCGCATGCCTTTAATCCCTGCACTCGGGAGGCAGAGGCAGGCTGATTTCTATGAGTTCGAGGCCAGCCTGGTCTACAAGAGCTAGTTCCAGGACAGGAACCAAAAAGCTATGGAGAAACTCTGTCTTGAAAAATCCAAAAAAAAAAAAAAATGATTTGGTGTTTTGCCTACATGCATGTCTGGGCACCAGTTGCATGCCCAATGCTCATAAAGGCTGGAAGAGATTATCAAATCCTTTGGGATTGGATGGTTGTGATGCACCACTGGGAATTGAGGATGGGTCCTTGGAAGAACAGTCAAGGCTCTTAATCCTGAGCCATCTCTTTGGTTCCCATTATGTGTGTCTCATATATATATAAACTTTGTGTGTACGAGTTCGTATGTGTGAGTGCATGCACACACATACGAGTCATACATGTGTGTCATATATAATATATATCTTATAATACATATTACATATATTTAGATGATGTTCTCAAATATGCCAGTGTGAGTACATGCACACACGTGAGCGAGTCTGCATGTTTATAGAGAGAGGGCAGCCAGATAAGAGCATTTGATGATGAGGCACAGGAGTTACAGCTGTTTGCAGATGCCAGACTTTCTAAAAACTCCAAACTCTAGCCCTTCTGGCCCTGTATGTAGTGCTCCTAACCTGGAGCCATCTCGCCAGCCCCACAAACACAGAATTTTTGATGGAAGTTGATTTACAAGCCCCTATTGCTTTACAATTGCAATCAAGCAACTATATCCAGGGTCGAAAGAGCAGAGCAACCAGCAGTATTACAGGGTGATTGTGAAGAGACACATCTTCATATCCTGTCACACGCTGGGGATGGCACCGAAGAATGTTTCCAGCTCCGATAGTGAATAATTCATCTTATCTCTCCATTCGACTGGTGACCTTTCAAAAATTTAAAATCAAGAAATACATGCTGAATATGTGTGTGTGTGTGTGTGTGTTGGACATTGCTTATAAAGTGTATGTGCGTGTGTGTGCATGCATGTGTGTGTGTGTGTGGGGTACATAGTATGGTACAACAGCTGCAACAGACTGTTACAAAACTTAATCAGCACATTTTCTTAGAGGGCAAGATGGCTCATCTTTTTCAAAAGATTGTTTTTTCTCTTGTTTTAACTTATAAAATAGGTTTATAGGGACAGAAATAGGATGCACAGGAATACTTCTGATTGAAAGCATTTAAAACAACACATTTGAGAGCATGTTTGGAGGTTCTAGCAGGAGAGCGCAGCCACTTGTATATCCTTGACCAAAGACCGGTCCTCCTCTATTCGGGGAAGGTCGTCCTCTTCAACCCTTCAATAGAGTGCACAGCTTCCAGAGGGACACACATGGAGTGGTGAGGGAGGAAGGGACACCGGCCTAGCCTGCCAGATCAGCCGAATCAACCCTGGCAATCAATGGGGTGACAGATGTGGCAGCCAGGTTGCCCTGACATCCTAAAATAACACATTTGAAATGTGTGACCTTTGACCTTCCTCTCCCAGTCTTATCCATTGATCCTGAATTCATACACATGAGAGAAACTAAACATGAATGCTTTTCTGATAACCGTGATTTCTCTTCATCTCATACAGTGGATTTTCTTTTCCACTTTGTGTACATGACTTTTTTTTTTTTTAATAGAATGCTCTCTTGTTGGTTTCCTGAGATTAGATTAGAGATCTAAAACAACAGCTGGTTTCTTTGATGCATGAACTGTAATGCTTCCTGGATGGGTGGAGCAGGGGTGGCCGGAAGCTACCTGTTCTCTTAATGGTTTCCGTGTCCTCTTCTCCCTAGTTCACACATTGCACACCATCTGTGCCTGTGTGCCAAGGAAAAACCGGAATGGGGTATGCTGCAGGATGGCAGATGCTGGGTGCTGACATTAACTTCCTCCTTTCAGGGTTGTGTCATGAGTTCCAGGTTCGGTGAGAGACCCTGCCTCAAAAGATAAGATGGAGAGTTGGGGATGTTCCTCAGTAGGTGAGAACACTTACTGTATCAGCATGGGGACCCGGTTCACACCTTCAGCACCTGCATCAAAAGCTGTGGATGGCAGCTAGCACCTGTAATCCCAGTGCTGTGAAGGTTGAAGGAGACAGGTGGATTACTGGGGCTTGCTGGGTCAGTACGAAATCCCATCTCAAGGTCATGAGGTAGGAAGTCATAGAGCAAGCCACCCTAGGACCTACTCTGGCCTCTTCAAGGATTCAAGTGTATATCCCCAAATATGTGTGCATATCACACACACACACACACTCGTACAAACACATGCATATGCACACACCTACACATCTACAAAGGTGGAATGAGCAAAGTTCTTATCCAGAAAGAACCTAGAGATATCACAGCAGCTCATAAAGTCGATTATGGGATTTCCAAGTGATTCGATTTTACCCTTTCATATAATTTCCCATAATTGTGTTTGTGGTGGTTAATCTTCACTATCAACTTGACTGAATTTAGAATTACCACAAAACACACCTCTGGGTGTGTCTATGAAGTTGTTTCCAGAAACGCTTTTACAGAAGACTCACCCTGAATGTGGTTTGGCACTGTAGAGGGGGGGGGGAGGGATGGGTCCTGGACAGAGCAAAAAGGATATAAGTGAAGTGCCAGCATTCAGCTCTCTCAGCTTCCTGACTACAGATGCTACATACCCAGGTGCCACAGGGTCCTGCTGGCATGACTTCCCTGCCAACTGGGAGCCAAGATAAACCCTTCCTTCCCTGGCTTAACCACTTTGCTACAGCAATGAGAAAGGGTACCTAAGAGAGCAGTCCTGAAACACAGATTTAGCTTTGTCGAACGACACAGGAACAATGTAACTTCCTACAGAGAGAATTACGCTAATGCTCACGGTCCCCTGTCTTCTCTTTGCCATTCTGGTGTCTTAGGAGCTTAGATGGGAACTCAAATGATTCTATGCTTCCCCAGTAAAGGAAATTTTAGAGGAAAAAAAATAACTTTCTCTTTAGTCTCTCACTCCCTAATTTTCTATATCAGGGGAACCAGAATTCCCTGGTTAGGGAATTTACAACGTCCCTAACGATTTAGGGTTCTCTCCTGGAATCAGTTTCCTGACAGTGGGTCAAGGAAGTAGACATTTACCTTTGCCATCTTTGGGTCCTGGTTGGGCCTAAGAATCAAACTGACGTGAAGTAGTAGGTGGAAGAAGCTTACAAGTTCAAGTTACGGGGCGCAGAGCCATACCCTAAGAAAACACCTTTTCCCCCAAACAGGTTAATGACTTATAAGCTGAATCAGAGCACGAAGTAGCTGGGGTTTCTAAGATATGGTCATGCAGAGGGGTCAGCAGTGGTGTCCAACCTTTGCTATTGTGATACTCTGTTGTCAGCTGCAGACTTCACACTTGATGTCTGCACATTTGAGTGTTTTCTCTTTGAATCATGAACAGTCTCATAATGTTTTGAGTTAGGTATATGCATAACTTTGTGGCGGGCTGCTCTACAGCTAACATCTGCTACATGTGGTCTGCAGGCCCAGGTTCGGATGTACCTGGTAGGGTATTTAACTGGTTACAGAGTGAACAGGAAGGTAAGGGTTACTGTAACAAGAACCGGCAAACAGTGCTGCTTCCCGATAGTCTAGTCAGGGCGTCTTTCGTAAGTGACTTTCATATGCCTTTAAGAAACAGAATAAAGGTCAGAGTATCCTGGACCTATTGTATTGTTTAGCTCTTCTAATTCAAAAGAGTCAATATGTTATGGCAACATTTTGTGGTGGAGTAATTATATTCTTAACTCCTTTAAGGCTAAAAGCCCTGGATACAGCAGAGTGCTTAATCAAATAGAAAACTTTGTCAGTTAGCATTTGCTAAGTGCTCCTGAGTGCCTGTTATCTTACTTTTATTTTATTTAATCCCAGGTTCCCTGACTTGCCGTTCTGGTTGGTTTAGAAAAGTTCAGAGTCCTAACACCAAGCAACTCAACCAAGATGACTGCTTAATTGGGTGCTTAGTTTGGGGCTTCAAGCAAGGTCCCCGTCCTTGCTGTCTCCCGCTGAGAATGAGCTGTTAGGGTAGGATCTGGGATACTAGGGTAGGACCACTCACAAGCCCTCTTCTTTTGGCAGTTGTTGACTGTCCACTTCCCATTCACTACCATGACCATCAGGTGAGGTAGCAAGAGAGGTCACTAAGCAATTACACGCACAGACCGACACCACCTCATTGACACAGGAGTGCCAAGGTAAAGCTAGCTCAGCTTCTCCCTGCTGAACACTACAGCGGCTGCTGGGACAGCCCGCAGCCCTTACTAAAGATGGCAAAAGCTGCCTCAGCCGCCCACTGTTCTTCATCATGGAGGCGATCGGGCCCGCCTCCCTGGGCGCCACAGTCACGTGACCCGCACAATGGCTGACAGGCCACTTAAGGCTTCCCAGCAACGGCGGGCTAAAGCCATGATCGCCGCCGCTGCCGCGGGCTCGGCAGGCCGTGTCGCGGTGCCCTTGCTGTTGTGCGCACTGCTAGCGTCCAGCGGCGCCTACGTGCTCGACGACTCCGACGGGCTGGGCCGGGAGTTCGATGGCATCGGCGCAGTCAGCGGCGGCGGGGTGAGCGCGGGCTGGCGGGAGGCGAGGATGCATGGGGCGGGGGCGGGGGTACGGTGGGGGAGGCGGGCGTTGCCGGGTCCCACAAGCCCCCGCGGCGTTGCCGGGCGAGCAGACGCCGCTTCCCGCACACCCCTTTGAGGTGAAGCCAGGCTGGCGGTTCGACCCGAGCGGAGCAGCCCGGAGGGCTCGAGGGGACAAGTGTCTGCAATGGACCGGCGAGGGCTCGAGGGTGCCCGCGCTCTCGATCGCCCTCCTGGGCTGTCCTTGCCGCGCTGGAAGGGTCGCCTCTGAAAAAGCCGGAGAGGGAACGCGGAGCCTCAGCGGGCTGCCCTAGTGGTTCCCTTCCTTCTTAGGGAGGTAGATAGTGGGGTCGTGAGTCAGAAGACGTGAGCAGTGCAGCAGGGCATGGGGACCCTTCTTGAGCAGTCGACAGTACACCTCCTCTTCCTCCCCATGCGAGTGTGGCCTCATAGACTCTTTGGGGTTGTGTACGGTCTGAAGCTATCTGGGATATTGTTTCTAAAGAGGGCTACCTTCATCCACGAAGAGAAACTGCTTAGGGGCTATGCAGTCTGTGCGGGGATGGGGAATGCTGGCTCTCTTCTAGTTCCTGAGAATCGTTGGATGTACCGGCTAGAACTTAAGTTCTGTCTTCCTCTCCCATTCTGACCTTGTCATGAACACCAGTTAATTCTCCAAAGAAGAGGTCTTGAGAAAGACTTCTTTTCGGTTCGAAGATCTCAGGCGTGGGAAGTGGTTTTGTTTTCCAAGTGAAACTAAGGAGTAAACTTTAGATCTACAGGAAAGTTAGCAGCAGCGTATAAAGTTCTGTATACTCCAATGTTGTGTTTGTGTGTTTGTGTGTGTGTGTGTGCTCGCGCACCAACGAGCTAATCTCTTTATTCTCAGTGGTGTGGTGTTTCTTGTTTTCTTTTTTTTTTCATTAAAATTTAAAATAGCAAGTATTTCATATTAATCCTCAGTGTCTCCTATTGCTATCTCTGTGATATTAGGTCTAATTGCATAGGCTTCTTAAAAAAAAAGCCAAAGTCTCTAGTTTTACTTATTTACCTCAATTTAAAATTAATAATTTCATAACCTGGTGTGGTGGAGTAAGCCTTTGATCCCAGCACTCGGGAGGCAGAGGCAGAAGGCTCTCTGTGAGTTTGAGGCCAAACTTGTGTATGTATATAGTTTCCAGACCATCTAAGTGCTACATAATGAAACTCTGTCTCTAAAAAACAAAATCAGTTAATAACCTAGAGCAGGATATTCACTTTTATTTTTAAAGATTTTAATTGTGTGTGTGTGTGTGTGTGTGTGTGGTGTGAGCATATGTAGATGTGAGAGCAGGTACCTCTAAAGGCCAGAAGAATTAGGTCATTTTGAGTTGCCATCTCTCCAGTCCCCAGAGCAGGTAATCCTTATGTATAAAATATTCAATTATTAATGTTTCCATACAGTGTTACTCAGTTTAGGAGAGCAATCAGCAATGAATGAAGATGGTTGAACATACTATTTGCTTACCAGTTTTAACTATGTGTATGTGTGTGTATACATGTGTGTGACAGACCAGCTCAGCTGGGGCTCTGGGACGGACAGACGGGACAGGTTCTCAGGAATAGGTGAGTAAGGAGTTGGCGAATGACAAACAGACGCAAGACTCAAGTCAAGCTACCAATCTGTCACATAGGCTGTGGCAGAAGCTTCAAGGAAGAGTGCCCGCAGAGAAGGTGTGTGTGCTTCCTGCATTGGAGCCCTTGCACTCTTGGCATTACCTGCTCATGTTCTAAGGAACACAGTCTGGTTTCTTCTGGAAGGGAAGACAGTATGTTTAAGTTTCCAGAGACCACTGATGAGCCATTGCCATATACAGGAGGAGTATATGATGCTAATGGAGAAAGATGGGTTAACATTCAAGGGAAAAAGGTTTCCAAGTTTAATCTGGTGCTTAGTAAATAAAGAACAAAAGGCAAACTTAATTAAGCAATTAAGACAGATTCAGAAAAAAAATGGGATAAGGATAGAAGAGAGAGATAAACGCCTGTAGCATCTGGTTTGGGGGAAGGTTTGAAAAGGAGTTAGAACTATGGATAAGGAGTGGTGGCACACGCCTTTAATCCCAGCACTGGGGGGGGGGCAGAGGCAGGAAGATCTCTGTGAGTTCAAGGCCAGCCTGGTCACAAGAGCTAGTTCCAGGACAGGCTCCAAAAGCTATGGAGAAACCCGGTCTCGAAAAATCCAAAAAAAAAAAAAAAAAAAAAAAAAAAAGTGTGTGTG
>NW_026067953.1:3994770-4002304 GCF_014885135.2 Alexandromys fortis | reverse complement strand
ACCAAAAAAAAAAAAAAAAAAAAAAAAAAAAGAAAGAAATATGGAGAAGGAGAAGGAAAGAAGACGTTCTTCTGAATAGATTGCAGAAATATAAAAAGATGGGAGACTGGGTGACTGTTAACCACAGTTGCTTGCCCTTAGCTCAAAATGCCACGAACTCATAGCCTAGATAAAGATTTATATCAAAACTAATGCCAAGCCATGTCTAGCACGATTAACCGTAGACTCACGCTGGAGACATCTGTCTGATGAAATTCTATTCTCATGTATCGTATCTGATATAATGATTCTAAGAATAATCTGTACCACATGCAAAAACAATACATGGTGTTAAACAATCTTTTCTGTCTAATGCCTCATGCCTAGTAAAGACGCATTCAGATGCAATTCCTTTGAGCTTTGAGTCTTGTGTCTGCCATTGGCCAACTCCTTACCCAAGTATTCCTGAGACCCAGTCCCATCGGTCCCAGGGTTTTGGCTGAGATGGTCCATCGCATGTGTGTGTGTGTGTGTGTGTGTGTGTGTGTGTGTAACTCTTGCTACCTAGCATAATTTGTAGCAGCATTTAGATAGCTCTCACTTCACCCTTACATTTGTTAGGGAAAGTTGAAATGTGGGCTTGGCAGGTTGTTGGAGTCATTCTGGTAAGGACGTTGACCTTACTTCATAGTTTTGTTTTTTTTTCCTGAGGGAACAAAGATAACTAACTGCCTTACTATTCCATTGTGAGGATCAGTGTGATTAGCCAATTGTGATTACTGTAATACTTTAGGGGTTAGGGAGGAGGAAGTTGCTTTGAAGTCTTGTAATGAACAAGTGTACCCCAGTGCTATTTCCTAGTATCGCCAATAGCTTCAGGCCTTATTTAGGCACCTTGCTTAGTCATTTGAAAATTCATTGTTTAATGATGGGTTTCAACATTTAGGTCTCTTGCCTTTGCCTAATATTTACACTGACGATAGTGTGACTATAGCATTGTTTTTCTAAACCCGGTCCTTTCTGTGTTAAAAGGAGACAGGCCACAAACTGCATTTCTAATTGTATAATGCAGAATAGGAAGAATTACTTATGACAGCATATGTTGGCATGTAGACATGATGAATGCTTTTTTTTTTTGACATTTGAACCTCTGCTAGGCTGTAAAGGTTTTTAGAGCAATGTATTTTTTTTAGTGTGTGTGTGTGTGTGTGTGTGTGTGTTTGTGTGTGTGTAACCTACCATTTATCTGGGGTTTACTGTGTGCTTGAGCTCTTGCTGTGTTTTTAATGGGCACCTTAAAGTTACAACACCCAAATGAGTACCCGGCTTTATTACTTGCTCATTGTCTTGTGAGAAAATCAGGATGCGTGCTACATTTAGTTCAAAGCCTCCTACCCTTGTTCCTTGCACCAGTGCAACAGACCCATAGAAGATACTAAATAGTTGCTTTTGAATAACGAGGAATAAGGGCAAGAGCTTGAGGAAGACACAGCATACAAGGAACCGATGAGAACAATACCAGGGATTAGGCTGCAGGATTAGTTCTGCTAGAGACATGGATCTGGTACCAGTGTTGCCCAAGAACTTGGATTAATTGGGAGTGACAGAAGGAAGCTTTCCCTGAAGAAGTGGACTTGGAGATGACAGCTAACTATTGAATTGGAGTTGACTAGAAAATAAAGATTCAATATACATCCCAGGCTGGCAAGAAACAAAAAACAGTTTGATAGGTCTGAATTAAACTTGCAAGAGTGATAGGCAAGCTGGCAGAACTGGGTCCGAGTTATTAAAGGACTGTGGTATAAACTAAACAGTTGGAATTTTATTTTGAAAGCTATCAGAGAACAAGAAACTTCAGAATAATGGCAGGATTGCACTTTTGTTTGGAGAATATTGAACTGGTAAGTGGTGTGGAGAATTGGACGGGGGGGAGGGGGTGAATGATAAGCCCCTACGCTGTTTTCCTTAATCTAGTGAGGAGGTTAAACTAGTGGGGTTGAAGAGTAGGGGATGGATTTGAGAGCATTGAGGACTTCTTGCTGACTGAGGATGACCTTGTTGAGAGCACGACCTCAGGCTTATGGCTTAGACAGATTTTGCTGTTTGGGAAGGTAGAACATGTAGAAGAAACAGATTGGGCAAGAATGCTGTTTGGTTTGGATCTGTTGTGCTCCATGACACGGTTTGTGACTCAGAGGGACAGGGTAGGAAGATTCTAAGTAGACTGGGCACCAAGAAGAATGTTCTCTATGAGAACGCTTAGAGGGGATGGATCCCCGTAAAAAACCAAGCTCATATTCTCGGCAAATTGTCAGTTGATTGCCAGTTTTATGCTGAAAAAAACCTACCCCTGTTTACCTTGCTTATGTCACCAGGCAAAAGCCTTTCCTTAGTTCTGTGTTCCTGAAGGAGAGAATTCAGGCTGACATACTCTTTACGCAACACTTAGCAACAAAACAAACACTACAAGGAGATCGATATTGCAGTAGATTGTCTCAAAGGCAGGGGAAAAGCAGTCCAGTGGGTTATGGATTTTAAAGAATTTTTATGACTATGAGGTTGATGCCATATTCATGGATATGGTCTACTTTTCCTCTCCTAAATCATGGAGGACCAGATGATTCCATAATCATCTTGAAAAATATTTGAGTGTGTGTGTGTGTGGGGGGAGGAATATGGAGGGGTCAAAACCGTAATGAAGTTAGGGTCTTTTGAGGATGTAACCCTCATTAGTTCACTAGTGTGCATATGTGGCAGGCAGTTTGGAAAGTGTCCTCCTGGTACCCTAGTTTTGTTTTGTTTGACAGGGTTTCTCCACGCAGTCCTGGGTGTCCTAGCTCTCACTGTAGACAACACTGGCCTTGAACTCAGAAATCAGCCTGCCTCTGCCTCTTGAGTGCGGGGATTAAAGACATGCATCACAACTGCCCTCCTGTTTAATAAGGTAGAAAGACCCTAACTTCAGCTTCAATGATGCTTGCAATCAATCACAAACGGGGCATTTGACCATCAGGGGACACAGCCTTCAGGTCCTTGGTTCTGTCACGTCTTCCTGCTGCCCAATGAGAGGCACAACCATGAAGACACAGCTTTAGTTTTTTCCTGGCTACCTCATATCTATGCCTTGCCTACACCTTGATCTGACCTTCCAAAAGGACAGGGTTTTGGTTCACTATTGGTTTTTAATAGTGCCTGTACTTTCTACATATGTTTTTCCATTCTTTCTGTTAACAATCTTGTATGCAGTTTTGTTGCTACGGCCCTGCCTTGGGGATTGCTGTGTAGCTGATCATGGTGGTAGCAGATGGGATTTATGAAGATCAGGGGAGTGCTGTTTCTTCTCAGCATTACTCTGGTGGCTGTAAGATATTAATGCGTAAAATTGTCCGAGATTCATCTCATTTATCCTTGCCCCCAGATATTTTTGTTTATTTTACATCCCAACAGTGTTTGCCCTCCCTCATCTCCTCTCCTTCCAGCCCCTCCTCCTACCTCCCCTTCTCCCCCACCCCCACGCAGTCCTCCTCCATTTCTGTTCAGAAAAGTGAGGGCCTCCCATGGCTATCAACCAAACATGGCGTATCAAGTTGCAGTAAAGGCACTCGGCTCCTGTTAAGGCTGGACAGGGCAATCTGGTGTGAGGAATAAGGCCCCAAAATTCCTAGCCCCCAGATAAGTAGTTGAAGATAGATTATTCCAGTTTCAAGACAAAATTGAAATCATGTTTACATTAGTTATTTTTCATGTTGCAAAGACAGAATACCCCAAGTGAATTCAAGGGAGCGGTGATTTATTTTGTTTGAGGTGATTTATTTAGTTTGAGGGCTTGGTCTATCCTGGTTGGGAAGGAGGATGAGGCTGCATCCATTGCATTTGCAACTAGACATAGTGAAAGAAGAAGAGAGATATAGATATGCTGGTCTGTGCTTCTCTTTGGACAGTTTGAGGCCCCAGGCCATGAAATGGTTCTACTCACATTGAGGATGGCCCTTCCCACCTCACTTAACTGAGTCTAGAAACTCCCTCTCAGACAGGCCCAGAAGTGTGTGGTTCTAGATCCTGTCAAGTTGACATTGTTAACCATCAACAATGCTTTAGTAGCCTTTATAAGTTTATCTCTCATCAGCTCTTGTACCAGCATAAGAAAACCTGTTAGCTCTTAGAAAAACAATAGGCTTGTGCACCAGGGATTGGGCACCCGACCAAACAGACCAAACAGTGCAGGGAAATGACTCTCCCCAGCTCCATTTGCCCAAGAAGTGGTCCAGTAGGGACATGTGGGGCCAGGGGTGGGATGGGCTGCGTGTGAACACTGTAGACAGGTATTGATAATTATATTTGTTTTCATATTTTTGAAAACTTTTATTTTTTCAGGCAACCTCTAGGCTTCTAGTAAATTACCCAGAGCCCTTTCGTTCTGAAATACTGGATTATCTCTTTAAGGTAAGGAAAATCAATTATCTACTGGGCTTATGATGTTTTGAAAGTGTATGGCTTTATCAGCTTCCTGTTTTTTTTTTTTTTTTTAGACAGGGTTTCTCTGTAGCTTTGGTGCCTGTCCTGGAACTAGCTCTTGTAGACCAGGCTGGCCTCGAACTCACAGAGATCCGCCTGCCTCTGCCTCCCGAGTGCTGGGATTAAAGGCATGCGCCACCACCACCGGGCTCTTCCTGGTAGTTTTTGTAGACAGTGGCATATTCCGCTTGGAATAAGCTGCTTTTTGCGGTTCTGCGCTTTTCATCTGTGCAGCCAAAGGCCTCTGTGGATGACTGTGTTGAGGCTTTACATGATGGAGCATGGTGATAATACTGATATTTTTCCCCACAGCCAAACTTTGGTGCCTCTTTGCATATTTTAAAAGTGGAAATCGGTGGTGATGGGCAAACGACAGGTAGGAAGATCTGGGAAACAGGATTTCCCCAATTTTAACCTATATGTAAACATGCAGGGCATAAGGAGGGTCAGCTCCTATGAGGTGACTGGTCCTCCACAGACTGTGCTTAACTCGTCTCCCTTCTCATTTTCGGGATACTTGTGCATGCGTGTGTATGCGTGTGTATGCGTGTGTGTGCCTATACATGTTTATGGCTGTGTGCATGTGGAGGTAGGAGGACGACTTGAAGGAGTCAGTTCTTTCCTCCCACTGTGTGGGTCCTGGGACTCTAGCTGAAGTTGTCAGGCTGTGTGATATGCACCTTTACCTGCTGAGCCATTTTGCTGATCTGATATTTCTTATTTTTGTTTTTAAAAATTATGTCAAATGTAAAATTTTCAAGATAGTATTAATACTCTAAATTGCTCAATTGGAAGTTTATGAAAAAGTTATAAGAAAAATTTAATTATGTATAGGACATTAAGATGTTATAAACTCTAAAAATGTATTGTAAAATACAACTTGTATTTTAGAAACACAGAGCTTTCTTTTTTAAAAACAACATATATTAAATAATTAAATCTTCAACCCTCATAATCAAATTTCCTTTTTTTTTTTTTTTCGAGACAGGGTTTCTCTGTGGCTTTGGAGTCTGTCCTGGAACTAGCTCTGTAGACCAGGCTGGTCTCGAACTCACAGAGATCCTCCTGCCTCTGCCTCCCGAGTGCTGGGATTAAAGGCATGCGCGCCACCATTGCCCGGCGCCTCATAATCAAATTTTAAAGTATTTCTGTTCAGTATTTAACTTAATAATTATAGGCTAAGCCCATTAATATTAACTTGAGAATATCTTGTATATATTTGTCTTCCTGCTAGAGATTTCAAAGTAATTTTTTTTAAAAAAAGATGTATTTTGATTTTATGTGTACAAGGGTTATGTTTGTGTTGATATATGTATACTGTGTGCATACCTGGTGCCTGCAGGGGCCAGGCGAGGGAGTTGGATTCCCTGGGACTGGAGTATCAGATGGTTGTGAGCCTTCATGTGGGTGCTGGGAGCCTAGCCCACATTCTCTGGAAGAGCAGCCTTTACAGCTGAGGCATGTCTCTAGCTTGCTGGAAGTCACTTTCTAACAGGTACATCTATTGGAGTTTCAGGACAAAAGCCTTGGCTTCTAGTGTGACAAACTTGGTTTGACCACTTATCAGGGACACAGCATTGGTGATGGACAGGAAGGGCACTCTTACCATCCAGACCACTCTGGAAGATCAGAGAAAGGTCTAGTGAACCACGGCTTGTTGTGAGGGGCTGACAAGGATTTTGAGGCCGTATTGAAATGGGGAACAAAGGCCTGTGTCTGTGGTTTGGCTAGCTAGAGTTCTGCATGGTTGGCAGAGCAGGTAACCTTGGTCAGGCTGTGCAGCCTGATCATTCATTATCTCAGGGCTGGTCCTGCAAAGGTCCTGAGAAGTCTTCCTCCCTTGAGAGGGCAGCTTGATTTCCCTTCTTACCTACTGTGGGAGGCTTGCTGTTGTTTTGGGAGGCAGTCTTAGTCTGATGAGATAAATGTGTGTTTGTGGATCAGAACTGTTCTTAGACTCCAAGATAACTGCAGGACAGAGTAATTAGAACTCCGGAGGGAAAAAGAGAGGCAAAATGAAGTCAGAGATGGAGAAAATGAGAGGGAGGTAGGTCAGCTGCTGGGCCTGCTTTCGGTATTCGTGTAGAATTTATGTGGAAAGAAAAAGGTCCTGCAGAACAGAGGTTTTTCTCAAATAGTGTCTTGTTCAAAGATTAGACAGGGTGCCGGTGCAGACAGGGTGCCCATGCAGACAGGGTGCCGGTGCAGACAAGGTGCCGATGCAGATAAGGTGCTGATGTAGACAGGGTGCTGACGCAGACAGGGTGCCAGTGCACACAGGGTGCCGGTGCAGACAGGGTGCCAGGGCAGACAGGGTGCCGGTGCAGACAGGGTGCTGATGCAGACAGGGTGCCGATGCAGATAAGGTGCTGATGTTGATCGGGTGCATTTGCTGAAGCTAAATTAGAGATAACGACACATACGCACATTCTCATGTTGACATTAAAGCTGAAATGATTCAGAAGTGTCATTCATAGATGGCTCCATTGAGCAACAAGTGGGGTTTGTGGTGCATGAGAGCACGTGAGGACTTGGATGTCAGAGAATGATCTCTGACCTCGGTTTTCCTCTGCCAATTGTGAGTGCTGGCAGGGGACTTTGATATTGTGGTATTCACTTTTCCATAAGGCTAGTAGTCTGATGACATGTTACGCGGTGGAATATAAGAATTGGGGCTCAGGAGTACAGGGATTCATATCCAAAGTTGAGAGTATGAGAGATGATATGGACTTGAAGTTGGACTCGGGAGCTTGAAAACCTCAGAGAGATCAAAAGCTCAGCAGAACGCAGTCCTGGGAATTTGTAAGAATAAGATGTGATAGCTTCTCTCTCAATACTGTTTTTTATGTAACATTGTGGTTTTATTATTTAAGGACCTTACAGTGTTTAAGATAATAAAAAATAGGAAATGATATGCTTTGCACAGCCACCTTCTTATAAAATTTTTATCTTCACAACTTCACAACTAGAATACAAGGAAAGTACCACTTTAAAAATTGTTTGTTTTTGTGTGTGTATAATTGTGTGAGTAGAGTGTGTA
>NW_026067953.1:3989089-3994683 GCF_014885135.2 Alexandromys fortis | reverse complement strand
TATATACAGAGAGAGAGAGAGAGAGAGAGAACTTGGATGGCTCCAGACAGCACTGTTCATGGGTTATTTCCTTCCTTTTGCTCTCTTCCTGTTCAGATGGCACTGAACCATCCCATATGCACTATGAACTAGATGAGAATTATTTCCGAGGCTATGAGTGGTGGTTGATGAAGGAAGCCAAGAAGAGGAACCCTAATATTATACTCATGGGTAAGGTTGCATGCTTATGATGCCCCTCTCCCCACTAGCAGCTACAAAACATATACAGGACTGATCTTCATTGTCACTGTTTATTATGTTGTGTCTTTATGCATTATAATTTATAATTTTATTTTTTATATGTGTACATTTGATTGATTGGTTGATTTTTGAGACAGAGACTCACTTTATGACCTAGGGTAGCCTGGAACTTGCTATGTAGCCCAGACTGGCCTCTCACTCATCCTCTTGTCTTTGAAGGGCTAGGGTTACAGGCTGATTTATTGTGCCTGGCTTGTTATTGCTAAGTCTTGGTGTCTGTTACTGTGCTGAAATACCACGACCTTAGCGCAAGCTGGGGACAAAGGATTTTTCCTTTTTTGCTTACACTTCCAGATCACTGTTCATCATCAAAGGAAGTAAGGATAGGAACCCAGACAGGGCAGGATCCTGGAGGTAGGAGCTGACACAGAGGCCAGGGAGCTTTCTACTGGCTTGCTCAACAGAACTTGCTCAGACTGCTTTCCTGTAGAACGCAAGCCGGGGATGGCATCCTTCACAATGGGCTGGGCTGTAGGCCATCAGTCACTAATTAAGAAAATGCCCTGCCCACATAGAGTTTAGTCCTTAGCGGTAGATTCACTGGATAGTTGCTCAAGACGGACTATATTCATTTCACAGTCCATAGCAACATGAACTACTTTAAACAGCCAGAGCTTTATTCTTTTTATCATCTGAAATGAACTCTATCACTCCATCACTTGCTCTTTTGAAGCAGACTTGCATTCAAGCTGAGCTCAATAAAATTATTTTAAATGCCTTCTTTCAAAAATACTAATTACAAAAAATAGTTCCCTTGATAGTTAAAGGAAAGAATATTATTTTCCAAATTAAAAGATCAGTGAAGAGTATGTTCTTCCAGAAATGTTTGGAAGAGTGTAAGCATCTTTGAATGGAGCACCTGCTCCCTGCTGTGCTGTTTTCAAGGTCAGACCGCATTTGTAGGTGTGGGCATTTTCCTGTTAAACCACAGCCCAGCAAAGACTCACGTGGTGGATCTTCACTGTGCTCAGCCTTCTGTTGTTTTGAAATGGTCTGTAGTTTTAATGTCATACATTTTACATAGTGAAATGAGCTTAGGAAAAATTGCATCATGTTGATTCTGATTTTGCTTTTAGCAGTGAACTAGATGGTAGTATATTCAGTTGGAAATGAACTTATTTGAAAATATCGCAGTTGAAGTGGGAATTGTAACTCATGCCTTTCTGTTCCCTTTTCTGACTTTGCAGTCAAAAAGAGTCACAGGAAGACTGCGCTCACTCTGAAGTTCCCTGCACAGCGGCGTTTCCTCTCAAGTCCCTGACATTTATATATTTATGTAATGCCCAATTTAGGTTTGCTCATCTTGTTTCTGGTAGTGCCGGCATTGTTTCACACATTCCACTTTACCTTTCTTCTCCCTGCAGGGTTGCCGTGGTCATTTCCCGGATGGCTGGGCAAAGGTTTCAGCTGGCCTTATGTAAATCTTCCGCTGACTGCCTTCTATATCGTGAGATGGATTTTGGGTGCTAAGCATTATCATGACCTGGACATTGACTATATTGGGGTTAGTAACATATTGGAAATAGGATTTATTTTCGGATGTGTATTTTAGAAAGTTTAGAAAGTAATTTGATTCATATTTTGTTCCATTGAAAAGATTTATAACCATACTTTATGTATAGAACTACAATTTACATATTGCATTGCACTATGACTTGATATAGTTTTTATTTTTTAATTATCATTTATGTGTATGGGTCCTTCTGGCCTCTGAGAACACTACATGCACAGACATACGTGCAAGCAACGCACCCATACACACTTTAATGATAAGGTTCATTTTCAGATATTTCAATATTTTCTCTTGAGAAATTTTGGATTTTTGTTTTGCAGATTTGGAATGAAAGGCCATTTGATGCCAACTATATAAAGGTCTGTAAAACTATATAATCTCTTTTTGCTTATACTTTTATACACAGAAGTTTGGAAGACAGATTTGAAACATTGTTGTTTGACAGCATAATGGATTTACTAAATGTGCTATAAAGTTAAATTCTTAATGTCTATGTTCCTGCTATTGAATAGTCTGTGTGCAATTCTTCATAGGCCCTGAATGGCCTATCTGAAGAGTTGGGTTGAATGTTGGGGCAAGGTTGTGGTTTACAGTGGAATTCATGCTTATTTGAAGCCCTTCAGCACCAAAAGGAAAAACAAAATGAAGCAAAACATTAGGCAGGTGTAGCGGTACACCTTTAATCCCAGTACTTGGAAGGCAAAGGCAGGTCTCTGTGATTTTGAGCCCACTCTGGTCTACATAGTGAGTTTTAAGATAGGCAGGATTATATATCTCAACAAACAAACAAGCACAAATATATACCAATGTAAATATTGTGTGCATATATATGTATTAGCTTTATAATTCTGATAAATGTTATAAAAGCAACATATTAATTTAGATTTTAAAGACTCAAGAAATTTAGCTTTATTTGTTTATCATATTTCTGAATTTCATTCAAATATCCATGATATTGTTTTTGTGTCTTGTGGTTCCATTTCTGGCTGCGCTAAGATCCTCTGACCAAAAGCAGCTTTGGGGAGGAAAAGGACTTATTTGACTTACATTCCCAAGTCAGTCCCTTACTGAGCCAAATCAGGGCAGGAACTTAAGAAGCTTGGAGCAGAAACCACGGGGAAATGGTGTTGCTGGGCCACTCTCAGTTTCACGCTTAGCTAGCCCAGGGCCATCTGTGTAGGGACTGTGCCTCCCATTGTGAATTAGACCTTCCCATAGTAGTTAACAGTCAAGGCAGTCCCCACAGATGTGACCACAGGCGAATTTGATCTGGGCAGTCCCTCAAATGACACTCCCTTCTCATGTGACTCTAGCCTGTGTCAAGTTGACAGTTAAAGCTAGCTAGGGTAGAGCATATCACATAACACGGTTCTGTTTGCCATCTTTGGAGAGTAGTACCCAGTATTTGAAAATCTTATTTCACTACTTTTCTTGGATCACTCTAATACCATCAAGTCCCTCCCATGAGGTGGTTGCTATTACCAGTTTCCAGGAAACAGAAAACTGAAATGATTTCTGTTATTGGAAAAACCCAGTAGTTTTACTTTCCATATTTAGCATTCACTAGTTTACTTTCCATCTCTCTTTGTCTTGTGTTGTGTCACTTTTCTCCAAGAAACATTTTGTTTAAATTTTGCTGTTTTTCTTCAAATCGAATGCATATGCGTCTAAGCATATCATTTTCAATGGATTTCTTTTTCCTGCTCATTTAGTCAGCAAGACAGCAGATATTTGTTCAGTACATACTATGTCAGGCACCATTAGCATGTTTGGAATGCAGTGATAGAGAATACTGTTAATGCCAGAAAGAAGTTCTGGCAGAGGGATAGAGAAAAAAAAATATAGTCATAATTCTTCTAAAAGAATAATGAAAAAACTGGTTTTTCAGAAAGTGACTAGAAGAGATGGACTTTGTCCCTGGCTTGGTTAGGAAGGTCGGTTGAAAGATTATGTACAATTCTAACCCCCGGGTTGCTAAGGCAGCCCATGGTATTAAAGTCACAGCTGAGGGTGACAGGAAGAGCGCTTGTAAAAAGGTGCATCAGACCAAAGAGCAAGAGAGACACCGAGCCCAAGCAGTAGGCTCCTGGGGTCCCTGGAGTGTTGAAACAGGAGCGGTGGCAGGGCTGCGTCCCCGGCACCCGGCCGCCCGCATGGCTAGCTTATGCCCAGAAATAATTACACGGAAACTGTATTCTTTCAAACACTGCCTGGCCCGGATAGTTCCAGTTCCTTATGGCTAGCTCTTACATATTGTTCTAACCCATTTCTAATATTCTGTGTAGCCCACGAGCTGGCTTACCAGGGAGGATCTTAACCTGCGTCTGTCTGGAGCGGGAGAACCATGGCGACTCCTCACACAGCTTCTTTTTCCCAGCATTCTCCTCTGTCTACTCCGCCTACCTAATTTTCTATCCAATAAAATGGGCCAAGGCAGTTTCTTTATTAATAAGAAATCACTCCCACATCACTGGAGTGAGGGCACATTTTAGCAACTTTGTCGTCAGTGAGGAGGTAGGGTATTGTTTTGAGAGCATCCATCGCAGCCACGTTGCAGCTCCATCCAGAGCATGCATGTGTCAGTGCCAGGCTGCAGGCCTGACGAAGGTGGTAAACAGGTGATGTCAATGCAGTAGCAGAGAGGTGGATTATTCTGGAGACAAGTGCAAGTGCCATGGTCTAGGAACACAGGTTTAGGTTCCTCCAGATTTCATGTTCCACTGTGGAAACAGTTTTATAGCTACGGAACAAAGAAAAACACATAACTAGACACTTGTCCTATGCATTGGTGGACACACTAAATAGGTGGTTACAGCAAAGCAGAATGGTTAGCTGGAGGCCTCACATGTGATCTGATGATACTCCGAGCCCCTTGGCTGATAGAAACTAGGGTTCTGTTAACCAGTGCATCTCCTCAAGTGCTCTGTTCGTCATGGCATGTTAGGTCCAACACAGAGGTGCACCAAAAACAGTGTTTTAAGAGGCTAAAGAATTGTAATTAGCTCAGGACCTGGCATGTCCCAGCCTCTCCCCATCACTGAAGCTCTGATACATTTACTATTCTTTCTGGTTCTTGTTCATAGAGGTGTGGGAGTGAGTTGGGTATGGGAGATGGCACAGTGGGTTTATTAGAAAACTGAAGCACAGGATTGTTAGTGGAAGGCTATGAGTCAGAAAGATGCAGGGACAGATGGTGAAGGTAGTACACGCCTAGCATAGTAAGCATAGTGTTTGTTTCATTTCTAGGGATGTTAGAATTTCTGTTTTGTTTTGTTTTGTCTTTTGTGTTTTGAGACAGGGTTTCTCTGTAGCTTTGGAGCCTATCCTCTAATTAGCTCTTGTAGACCACGCTGGCCTCGAACTCACAGAGATTCACTTACCTCTGCCTCCTGAGTACTGGGATTAAAGGTGTGCGCCACCACCGCCCGGCCGGAATATTAGAATTATTAACATTTGGTTTCCATTTTCTTTTAAGTTAGTAATTTAATTATTGCTCTAAGATTCACTAGCATTGTTTTGAAGTCAGACTTCATTTAATTTTCTTCTGACCTTGGGGTTTTCCTACACTAATGTCTCTGGATATAGAAGCATTTAATTTATATATTTTTATAGCAGGGGATTTATTGGATTCTGTATTCCTTTGAAATTCCTATTGCAGCATTAAATAATGACAAATGAATATAGGGAGATGTTAAGTTCACGTGACCTCAACGAATACATGGTCCTCATTGTGTGAGAAGATGGCTTCTGGAGAGAAGAGGAATTTGTTTTTAAGACATCA